>NC_047570.1:8100000-8315000 GCF_011004845.1 Esox lucius
GAAATACATGGGAGAATGCAACAGGATGTATAATGCAAAGCATTTTATTTGATATCCGTAGGAATTATGCACAACTTTAATCAGAAGCAGAAGTGCTTTGTTCAAACCCATCAAATGTTATAAATAATTTACTGGATCACATTAGCATCTTTCAGTCTACATACAAAGATAATAAGAGTTTCTGACTGCAGCAGCTGGAAGTTCACCAACCATGCGAGAAGGAACATACCTGTAAGATCAGTAAGCATGTTGAACACCACTCCCCCCCACTGCCCCACCTCAGAACACACACAGAATGCTGTTCAATAAAACTTACCAGAGATCAGTCACCCATGACTCAGTTTCAAAGCATGAGAAATGGTACCAGCTAGCTAATTCTATTAGCTTTCTGTGTGTCTTTGATCCCCTTGATATATTCTCTAATAAGTTAAAAAGGAAACCAGCCAGGTAATTGCAGCCTCAGAAACCCTGCGCGCACACACACACACACACACACACACACGCGTGTACAGATCCTATTTTCTAGTCATGTTACTTTCGTCCCTCCTCCCGTGTTACTAATTTAAGCTTTTGTTACCCTTAAGTACCTCTCGAAGAGCTTTTCCCCAGACCCCTATCTGTGGGCCCGACACCCCCCCCACCCCCACATTCACCGGCATAGTCGTTAGCCACACACTACTGTAGGCGGTAAAAGCCGAGGGGAGGGGTCAGTCGGCAAGGGGGAGTGAGCATTGCTCACCCGGAGCAATCGGATGAAAACGCAGTGCAGATGTAATTTGTTTTCAATGGCTGTTTCAAAAGAATAATTGTGGTGACACTGGCGGATCGATATTATGGATTTTTGTTTTTCGAGTGCAGTGTGTGTGTGTGTGTGTGTATGTGTGTGTGTGTGTATGTGTGTGTGTGTGTGTGTGCGTGCGTGCGTGTGTGTGTGTGGTGCTAAGAGTAGGCAGGAAATATAACACTGCAACCCGAATACAATAAAAATGGATTGAGAGTCTGTGGGTATTTGTGGGGCTGGTAGACATCACTGGGCCACGGACATCATTGGTGGGATTACTAAACGTGTCCTCTGGGTTGCTTGGTCCTGCTTGGTGTGGATGTGTGGCTGCGTTTGCTGCTGTTCCTCTCCCTTGCTACTCTTTCAGGGGGAGAAACATTGACTACACTTGAATAAACTCACTTAAGATGAAACACAGCGACAGGAGGAAAGACTGAGTCCCTAGCTTAGGGAACAGAGCGAGGAAGCAAGGAGAGAGAGAGATCAGCCGCGGGACTCCCTGTGTTGGTCCCGTGTTCTGTGCAGGACGTCGTGCGCGCGTTTGGTGGTTAGACGACCTGGTTGAATGGATGAATGGGTGGATGAGCGTAATTGTTTTTTTGGTTGCTTTATTTGGTCTAGAAGGATAGACGGAAAGTCCATTAGGATATAGCAATAAAGATCAAACCTCTAGCTGCAGTGGGAAACATCAACAGAAATGTCTAATTTATCTTATTGTAATGCCCTTACTTTTGATATGCAAATGAGCAATTATATTAGAAAAAGGACGACAGTTGGCCTGATTTTAAATCGCTCCGGCAGAAAGGAATGAGATGAGATTGAAGTGTAATGAGGTGGATTGTAGGTTCCCTCACATGATCTTGAATGTTATATCACGTATTGAATTCTCGTTGTGTCATTGAATGCTGTGAGTATCCCAGCCCATGAGGAGCGAGAGTTTCCATTTAAGGATTCTGGTTTTACCCACTAATAGCCCTGTCTTTAAGAGGAACATGGGCCTACTCTATACAGCTACTCTAATCTTACCAAGTCGACTGGATGTTTGCTATCCTCACAACAGCTATTTGTTTAGCATGCAAGCCCTGATTCTTCCACAGAGGTCTGATGTTTTAAACAAACCCTGTCTTCTTTATAGATCTACGTTTTAACAGATGAAACTAATGAATGTGAATTAGCCGTGCAATTAAAATAATTACAGATATACAGAAACCGAGGGCACTGAAACGGAAACGTATGATTAAAATAAAACATGCGTGTTTGTTTTGAATCAAATACCTGTATGCTACCGTTTTACATGAATGATGAATATGGGGAAATGTATCTGCCAAGGTTTCCAGTGCCGTCTGTCAAAAAGCCACGTAAAGCTTCAAATTAACCTTCAAAAATTAACCAGCAAAAAAACAAATGCAAGTTAATTCAAGCCACTATCAAGCACATTTTCTTTGTAATTCACCATACTTATTGGACCCTTTTGAGGAAAAAAAGCTTCTCTCATAATGCCTTTGCTTCCCTTACCATGTATTTATATGCTGAACTGATAAGAGGTTTTTTCTGTGGTTAGTTTGCTGTGTTGGTAGCGTCACATGGGGATGATCTGTCTCTCTCTTCCGCCTGCCAGTGTCCTCGGGCCCTTCCTGGGTTCTCTATTGAGCCAGATAATGGCCAGTTTGCGCATTTGCCAAATCGGACACTAGTATTTTCCTGGCGTCGAGGCAATGCAGGCAGCGGTACCTCTAATTTATCAGAGAAGGAGGTGGATGGGTTGGGGGTTCAGCGAAGGTGGGCTGCTGTGGAGTTGGGCTGTTCGGAAGTGGGGGGGGGGGGGGGTTTAGAGAACATCATTCCTCTCTAAGTCCCCTCATGAGTTAACATGTACTGTCTGCTATGTCCTCCCCATCTCGCTGTTTTCTTTCTCACGTCCCTCCTTCTCTTTTTCTTTTTCCTTTCTCCCTTTTTCCCCCTTATTTCTCTCCCTCTCACCCCCATCTCTCTCTACTTTTCTCTCTTGCTCCTTCCTTCTCTATCTAACCCCCCCCCACCCCTCTGCATTATTCCCTTGCTGCAGTTGGCCACCAGAGACACTGGGCTGATTTATAAGCATGGCCTCAGCTCCTGTCCTTTGCCTGACTGCCTCCGCAATGGAGAAATTTCCTTTTTTAAAACAGCAGTGGAAACCTGGAGAGTGGGGTGGGGAGGTACATTACAGTATAACTCCCTAATTCAGCGTCTTGTCTTCTGTTTTCAGACTCCCAGTCTCCCTCCCCAACCCTTTCAATCGATCTCTTCTGGATTCCTTCATGATCTCAGTTCCAAGATTCATGTATACTATGATAGATTTAAGTTTATTTGAAATACACAATAGGATAGTACAGTACCATAGTTAAAATGCCCCCGTTTTGATATCAATGTAATGAACTGTATCCAGGGCGCAGTGTTAAAGCTCAAGATCAGGATGTTCCAAAGGCATTTCAAATTCAGTTTGTCAAGATCCTCATTAGCTATTGCACATGCTGCAGTTCTTCCTGGGTCCATGTGAAACATAAAAAACATTACCGAGTACAAAAGTCAGAGACATGCAGTTGTTGATATTACATTACAATACATTACAATATAAACAAGAAACATTATTTACCTGATATTAAGATATACAAATAATTATTTTTTTATTTAGATTTTTTGACTGAACTTGCTTTCTGTCTGAGTAATCGTTAAGAGAAGAGGATTTTGGGACAACATGTCTCTTCACATATTGTGACTGTACAACACATTTTGAGTACAAAACATTGTCGCAGATCCCTCAAAGTCCGACTTCACTCTGGTTTTTTCCCCCTGTGTTATCACCCTTCTAGACTGTTAGCAACAGTGCATCAACATGTTGTTGGTTTTGTTGTTGATTGCTCTTTGAAGTTTTAGGCTGGATATCTGTACAAGCATTTTGTAACAACTGCTGATGAAAAAATGACTTTACAAAATGCATTTGATTGATTGATGTGGTATTTATAATGTCTGTTGGATTTGGATACAAGTATATTGTGCAAGTAGTAAGGAGTTCTCAACCAGAGGTGGGGGACTCGAGTCACATGACTTGACTCGAGTCTGACTGGAGTCACAATTTTCAGGACTTGTGACTTGCTTGATTAAAGTATGAAAATGACTTGACTTTGACTTTGACTTGAGAACAAGTTACTTGAGACTTGACTTGACTTGAAGTGGAAGACTCGACAATGACATGAACTTATAATAAACAAACAGCAATACAATTATTTTATATGTTGTGACATCAGCACCACTAATCAGCGTATGTGCCTTTAACGCTGCACAATTCAAACCGCGCCAAACATGGCAGACAGTAACGTTAGTCGAGCTCCACATATAGTATCGTTTGGATACAAGGACTTTGAACTGGACCGTGTGAATAAAAAAAGATTTGCCAGATGCAAAATATGCAACAACGTCAAATTTCATTCGTTATTTTAAGAACCACAAGGAAAGGTAAGAAAGTAATCTCTTTATATTCAGTTTCACTAAGATCTATAACGATTAAGTTACTAATGTAATGAATTAATCTTTTGTTTGTCATAATTTGGCCTTGGTTGCATATTATGTTTGTTTTTTTCTTGTTAGAAATGTGACCATTATCATTTCTGAATACGTCTGGTAAATAGATGTAAGGGAATTTGACTATAACAGTGGCATAGCCTGAATTTTAATGTTGATAGGCATCTTAAAATGAGCGGGCATGTATATAACACGTAGGCTATAATGTCTGTATTAAATGTGGGCATTTTCAAGTGTTTGTGGACTGCGTGTGGAAACTAAAAAGCATTGTGCTTACAACATAACAGTTAACTTTACTGCATGAAAGGCTAACATGGAGGCGCCGATGTGATTACTAGCACCTAAACATTTCGAAGAGTTTTTACTCATACAGACAAGAATAATTACAGCGTAATTACATATTAGGCAGTTTTTCAGTCACAATAATTAGTTTATAAGGTTGTTATTATTAGCCCTTATTACATGGATTGGCTGAATTCCAGTGCAGAATGCGTGTTATTTCTTGATAACAGACCGTTGCCATGAAAAACAGCGCGTTGCTATGGACGCAGCAGGATTCTAACCAGAGACGGAACGGACTATTTTCTTTAGAGGAAGCAATACAATCGTTTTTAAATCAATAAATTCCTTTTGAAATCAATATTTTGTGTCAAATTATAGATTTATTTGGTAGGTAGCCGTGTAATAAGCGGGATAAGGTATAGCGAGGCGGCTGTTATAGCGAATACAACCCCTTCAGGCTGATTCAAGATCCCTCCGCTTCCTCCCCCCAAAAATTGTACCGCGGAGGAGAACAATATTTGATTTTGAAATCGAGCTTCGCACTGAGCGCACGTCAGAAACAGAGGACAGTGTGTGTGTATGTTCATCTCTTTAGTACTGTGACTTGACTTGACTTGAAACTTATAAGGACTCGACTTGACTTGCTTAGGGTGAACCCTTGACTTGACTTAACTTGCTTGATTTATCTGAACTGTGACTTGAGACTTGACTCGAGACTTGATGGTTAAGACTTGAGACTTGCTTGGACTTGACCATGTGTGACTTGTCCCCATCTCTGATCTCAACACAAGTCTTTCACAAAAACACTAGACGTAGTCAACCTCTTTTCAACCCTCAGCCGTACCAGACTGTCATGCACTGTGTTGTTGGTTCTCTGTGTGTGGTTAAGGATAAGGCAGGCTGCTCTGTTTGGAGCTATAGCAGCTAGGATTTCTTTGCTGTACCTGACCATATAACTGGACAGTTACCAAGATTGGACAGAACCGAAGCAAAACATCTTTCACGGGAGACATACAGTATCTGTGACATACCTCTCCCATTTCTCAAAACATACATGAAGATGATAACTGACTATTCAATTTTACTTCTGGAAGTCAGGCTTGTTCTACTTGTTCAATTGTCACACCATTGAGGCACAACTCAAATTGAAACATAGGTCTTAGAGGGATGTTCTAATATTTAGAAAGAAATTCAATTCTTTGCATTTTTTATACTTTCCTTACATGTTTATTGATATTCATCCATTCTGACAAGGTCTATAACTTCTAACTTAATAAACATTGTCCACAAATCACATAATCTCGCTCTATTGCTAGAGAATTTTATCAAATGCCTTACTGTACGTCATAAGTTTGAAAAGGACCTCATTTATGTGATTACTTCTCAGACATTTTTATTATTGGCCCCCTGTTATTCCTGAAACTGTAATTCAACATTTAAAAAATATATATCCGGGGCCGGGTCGCGGGGGCAGCAGTCTAAGCAGGGATGCCCAGACTTCCCTCTCCCCAGACACTTCCTCCAGCTCTTCCGGGGGGACACCGAGGCGTTCCCAGGCCAGCCGGGAGACATAGTCCCTCCAGCGTGTCCTGATGCTGGAGGAAGATGATGCTATGCTATGCTATGCTAAAAATATATATATTTCAACATATTTCATGTTAAAAGGCTGTCAGTTCAACTTTAATAGTCTCATTGACCTCGAATAATTGGGAAAAATAGAAATTAAAGATTAAAGGCCCATGGCAATTGCCTTGGGGGACACCACACTTTACATCTTTGACATTGCAGGTGCTTATATTGGATAACTATTTCTCCAACCATGGTGAGGTTAAGCCATAACAAATATTGACAATTGATGATCAATCACATCAAAGGCTGTTCCAATAAAAACCCTTTTAGAAGCACAATGAGCCAGCCAAACCAATGGTATCTTTTAGAATTAGCTTAGCCAGTTTCCTTCTACGCATGTAGAACACAGCACACTCCTCTTATGAGGTTTGTGTGTGTTTCTGAGTGAACACCAAAGGGTTAATATTCCTTGTATAACGCTGAATGAAGTGCCTGGGTGTATATAAGCTGTTTCCCATTGACTACCTTCTGGCATATCATCAAACGCACAGGACCAGCAAATCTAGATGACCGTGATATTAGTCCTGTGATTGGTGTCCCCCCCTGAACGTTGACATTAAAAAATCATTGAGGGTGCCATAAAAGACACAGAGATCATAATCATTACAGGACCGATGGCCCAATCCACCTCTGCACAAGGAGAATCTGTTAAGGGCAGCCTACATAGTGACACTATGTAGGCTGCATGGCAAGAAAAGGTGGAAATAAATCATGACAGTCTGCCTGTGCTTTACATTTGACTCTTCCGATGTTTCCCAACGCGGCGAAGGTGTCGGCATCCGTTTCATGGTGTGCCTGAGCTGTGCGGCAGCGTTTTAACACTGGGGGGGGTTAGTGATGTAGAAGACTCCATCATCCCCTGCCTTATCTACTGTATGCTGCTCTGTGGCTTTGCAGATACCTTTTGCCTAATTGCAAGCGGGATGAAATGATTCCAGTGTGGCTGACAGGTGAGACGCAGCTGGACCGTGACCAGGGAGAGATTTCTCTAGTGGGCTAGAGAGGGCCATTCGCTCTCCTCCAGGGGATCCCGTGCACACACTCACAAGCTGACATATTATAGAGGTTGACACCAACACTGCTCACACATTAAGACAGACAGACACTTGCCCGTCGGTAAGGGTCAACTTCCTGGGTATCAAAACTATGTTGAATGCCTCCACATTCGGCTCCTGTATGATCAGGCTCCAGGAGCCAATTAGATGACCCTCTTGGGTTAAGCCAAAAGGACGTACCGTGCAGAGAGAGAAAGCATAGAGGCATGATCAGCCCCGGTAAACCCCCTCCGCCCTGTCTGCTCTCTGGGCACTTCTCTGTAGTAAAACGCTGGCACATATAGTATTGATTTTCATTTAGATAACTTAATGTTCACAGACAATCCGCGCCCCCAACACAGCCCAAACTTAGATCTACGAGCTTGCCTCCCTGTAATCTGCCGCCATTTCTCTTCTCTCGTTTTTTGGATTCATTTTTCCTAAACTTAACTGATTCGGAATGGCAAGATATAAATGAAAAGCTGGGGTTGCATCGATCAATCACGCGCGGCACAAACATCCCCCGCTGGCCTTTCCCAACATTCTATTACCACCGGGTAGTTGGCCAGTCAAAAGGGGGATAAAAATTACACCAAAAAACATAATAAGTTAGGCTTGATTTGTCGTGCGAGAACCCTGACAGTTCAGTAAGACTTATAACCAGGCCAGGGCTAAGAATCTGGCTTGTTATGGCTCCGGCATGTCTATAAAGTTGTTCATTTCATATAAAACCGAAACCTGTGCTGAGAGCTCTGAAAGGGAGAAGGATGTACAATAAGGAATAAATGCATAGGAAAATCTATTTGTACGGACCCTGTCTGGCTGGGTTGGAGGCCGGGCAGGGCAAGAGTTGTATTACTAGGGAGTGGGGGGGTGGTGTGAGGTTGGTGGGGGGGCAAGGCGACGGCTATCATCTCTCCGCGTCAGATAAGATGAGATAAGGCGCTGATGTGTGACCGTTGGCATCTCGGCGGGCCCTGCCCACCGCCGACGCGGTAATGAGGGGGAAGTAGCGGGGACTCGTCTCGACATGCCACAATGCACTCACAGCCGCGGTGTTAAGTGGTAGCTGTTCTCTCACCCGGGCCAACCCGGCTCCCATTCGGAATGAATGCGCCGCTAGCTAATTACCACTTGGAAAGATTGCGTGTTGTGTTTTCATGCTTTATTGTCCATCTATTCTTTGAAAACAGGAGCGAGGGTGAGTATGAGGGCAGAGGTGCCTCTGTAAGATGACACGTGGGAACGCACACCCAGACACACGCAGCTAAAGGGGGAGCTAAATCAATTTATCAGGTCAGGCTGATTATTGTCGCTCTCTCACAACAAACATACATTGACCTTCTCTTGACCGGACAAGTTATTTGTTTAGAACATACGCACACTCAAGTTGGTGTACACGTTTATACAAATGGGGTTATTATACATTTGCATTTGTTCTTGTTAGTTCTTTAATTACACATTACATTGATTATTTCATTTAGCATTCCAAAACATGTTCTCATGAATACATTCACATCCTCTTCGTCAATGTGTTTACATTATGCAAAACAAGAGAAGCGCCCATGACTTGACAGTGTTCTGCCAATACTAATGTTTAAATGGAAGTATTGATAATTCTATGAATCATTCACAGACATGGCATCTTAGATACCTTAGCCTAGTTCATTTGAATAGCGTGTCGTTTGCTGTGACAGTTCAGAATAATGCTGTTAAAGCTATCAAAAAATGCCCTGTTGATTAGCTTATTTTCGAGTCGATTCTCTGGTTATTTAACAACACAAGTTATAAACTACTACTAATAAGTTAGTTGTTGTACAGTAAATATCAAATAAATGCCTTTTAATCTATTTGCTTTTTGTGTGTCTTTACAATTCAAAAGTACCAGAGTTTTGTTGTCATCTTTTGTTTTCTGTGCTAATGAGAATGGAAATCTGATTACCTTTGAAATAGTGACAATTTGTGACCTGCATAACGTCCTAACTGTAGTCTGCCAGTTTAGGCCCCCACATCTTCACCCAGCTGACCAAAATCACCATTATTACAAGTACATTTACACATTGTCACAATCTTTATAATGTTGTTTATGGTTACACAAATGGCATACTTGTTCTCCTAGTAATATAAAACATGGAGGGACATAATGCAGAAGATTTACCCAAAGTCTAAAATGATCTAGTTTTGGGGTCACTTATAAATGTCCTTGTTTCCGAAAGATAAAATCCATTCAAATAAAATCTAATTGATCAGAAATTCATCGTAGACATTGTAATATTGTAAATGACTATTGTAGCTCTAAATGGCAGATTTTCAATGGAATATCTACACAGGCATACAGAGGCCCATTATCAGCTGCCATTGCTAATCCACATCTATCATTTTAAAAGGCTAATTGATCATTAGAAAACCCTTTTGTGATAATGTTAGTACAGCTGAAAACTGTTGTGCTGATTAAAGAAGCAATAATACTTTCCTTCTTTAGACTAGTTCAGTATCTCCAGCATCAGCGATTGTGGGTTTGATTACTGGCTGAAAATGTCCAGAAACAAAAAACTTTCTTCTGGAATTTGTCAGTCTGTTCTTGTTCTGAGAAATGAAGGCTATTCCATGCAAGAATTTTCCAAGAAACTGATGATCTCGTACAACGATGTGTAGTACTCCCTACAGAAAAGCACAAACTGGCTCTAACCAGAATAGAAAGAGGAGTGGGTAGCCCCAGTGCACAATTGAGCAAAAGGACAAATACATTAGAGTGTCTAGTTTGAGAAATAGACATCACAGGTCCTCAACTGGCAGCTTCATTAAATAGTACCTGCAAAACACCAGTCTCAACGTCAACAGTGAAGATGCAAATCCAGGATGCTGGCATTCTAGGCAGAGTTCTTCCAGGCAGAGTTCTTCCTCTGTCCAGTGTCTCTGTTCTGTTGCCCATCTTTATCTTATCTCTTTATTGACCAGTCTGAGCTATTGTTTTTTCTTTGCAACTCTGCCTAGAAGGCCAGCAGTTATTCAGTTATTTTAATGGACAAAAAATGTGCTTTTCTTTTGAAAACAAGAAAACGTCTATGTGCCCCAGACTTTTGGACGGTAGTGTAAAAAGTAAAACCTCAGAGCTGGCACTTGTCTTTTGTGGGCCCTAAGCAAAAATAGATTTGGGGCCCCCCTAGTGGTTGAGGCTTAATAGTGTTTGGGGGCTCCCTAGCATTCGAGGCCCCCTAGCGGTCAGGGTCCTTAAGCAACCGCTCACATCGCTTATGTCTAGATCCAGCCCTGAATATACTGTAAGCACTTGTATGCAGTATCACGTACACATTTGCCATTTTACATTTCCAGTAAATGCATCTATGTTTATGCAGTGAGATTACCAGAGTTTTGTGTACAGAATAGTCCAGCTATTTAGTAACAGTTAAGAGATTAGGAAGTGACTACATGTGGTCGAGCGTTGTGTTATTGGTCTCAGTGGGTACATGTGACTGATGGCCGAGAGCTGCCTACGTTTTGTAAGATAATGTTTGGAAAAGTAGCAAATAGGTTTGGTTTGGTCAACAATGATTTTTCCTGCCCACTAGACAGACCCAAACTAGACGGTGATTGAAGATGTGAGAATTGACTCCACGAGCCGGATCAGTATTCACTGGGAGAGTTTTCAGCTGCTGCAAGTCATACCTGCTTGGCTATCACTTTAATGTTGTCCTCCCACCAAAGGTCATGGGAGATGAAGTCTTCAATCTGAAGGGGGAGGCAGGACATGTTTAATGATGTTAACCACCACCTGCATGGTTTTTATTTGTTTCCAGGTCATTGTGAACGCCAGCTGGTCCAAAGGCCAGCTGGTCCAAATCTCTAGGGTACATGGAGTCATCGGATGGGAAAGACCTTCATGGCGCCAGCAGCAAACTGGAATATTTGTCCAAAGAGTTTTTGGAGGTTCAATCGTTGAAGAGGGTTGAGAGCACACTCAACCCACGTCCCCCGGTCCGGTTAGTGTTTTGTGTGTATGTGTGGGTGTTCTGTTCTGTGTCTGTCCTATACAGGTGATGACAATCAGGCTCATCTCCCACTCTTCAATGACCACTCCCTCCTGTTATTGCACCCAGCTGGTTCCAGTGGTCATCAAACAATCTCCTCCTTCCCTCAGCTGTAGAAGAGTGCCGCTGTTTTCTCTGCTCGCTCTCTCTCTGCACTTGCATGGTGTTGCTCTGGTTTGTTTGATAGTATTGTGTTTGAAATGACTGTTGTTTCAGTTGATGTAAAAGATGGCTTGTGATTTTGCCTGCTAACAGGAAAAACAGACTGCTAAACTATAATATTCCTGATACTCATTGGTTAGTTATTGTTTGGCTTGTTATCTGTTACCTGCCATTTGTGTTGTTTTCCCAGGGGGACACACTGTGGGAGTGTTTAGGCAAGGCCCTTGGGCATACATACCCCATAGAATACTTCTTCTCTATGCACCCTAGGTGAGAAATACCTTCTTGTATTTATTGATGTAGCCAGGTTAGTTTTGTCCTGTTAAGTAAGTTGCGTTAGAGAGTTTATGGTTCTTACTTTCCTTGCTTTGGTTCTGTCCAGCCCCATGTCCCACATTTGCCGAGTTTTGGGCAAATAAACCACATGAACGGTATTCTCCTGTGTATGTCATCCTTGCTCGCACCCCCGATCCCATACCTCCACCCAGGTCTCTGAGGTTTACACGTGTAGCGGTGTGTTATGTCTTCCCCGCTGCGCCAGGGCCCTGTAACATAATGTGGGCTTATCCCGGATTGGTGATCCGATAGAGCTGCTCTGTGCTCTCTGTTGTTGGTGTGGGCTTCTGGGTTTGGGTAGGTAATGTAAGGTATACAAAGTATCTTCTTTGGGGGGCAATTCTTTGTGTTTGGGGCAATTTAGCAGTGTCCAAGTTTTGTGTGGCGCCCTCTATTGTGCTGTTGGTAAGGTTGTGCAAAGTTGATTTACAGGCAATTGACCATTACCAGATCCACGTTCCCAAACAGGCTCTTAAGGCTGAGCTTTTGGCCCTAGTTAGGGAGGGTCTGGTGAAAAAGGAAGCTGTGAAAGCTGAAGAAAATTAGGCTTCTGGGGAGGAGAGTGGGGGTGCAACTGCCTGTCATTCTCTCCCCACATTGGAGAACGGTGCAGACATGGGCAGGACTCCCTTTATCTTCCCCCTGTTCGACCCACCGCCTGCTGTTTCAGGGGATTCCCTTGACACCGCCAGACTTTGGTTGAAGCTAGCCCACCTAGAAATGGAGACAAAAGATAGTGAAAAGTCTCAAAGACTTGAGTTTGAGGTTCTAAAAAAAAGGTACAGATTCGGCAACTACAGCTAGAGGGTGGTCACATTGTGATGACCCACCCTGCTCGTCAGCACGGACACTTTGAAATGAGCAAAAATTTAACATTGAGTGGATTGCCGCTGATCTGCAATGGCCACTGAAGGTCTTGCCTCTCCTTCTACAGTGTGGGTTGTCTGGAAAAGTCCAGGAAGTAGTCACTGCTCTCTCCCTGGAAGATAGTTTGCCGTATGACGTAGTTGAAGCCACTGTTCTGCACGCCAATGAGTTAATGCCGTAAGCTTATCGGCAGCAAAAAAAACACCTCACCAAGAGTCGTGTAACACACCTCACTGTGTTAAAGATAAAGTCTGAAATGTGCTTTACTTGCATACTTGCATCTTGGTCAGAATGTCAGTGATCCACTGAGCTAGGTGTGTTTGGATTGTAGAAGTTCACGGACAATGAAGCTGAACGCAGAGCTGAGGTCCACGATGTATCTGTGCATCATGTTCTGGTTTGCAAAGATGTTTGAGGATGTACTGACTGTCAACTAATAACTTTGATTAAGGAAAGTATACTTATTATGATTGTCAGATGTTGTTTTTCCAAGACACCTTCAGAGGAATGCACTGACTGTAAGTCACTCTGGATAAGAGCATCTGCTAAATGACTAAAATGTAAAATGCATGTAGTGGAGGCCTATGTTGGCTCTGTAAAAAAAAACTAAAGTGGTAGGTAGGCATCAGTGATGCTTTTGAGATGGAACAGGACTAGGCCCAAAAATGTTTCCTAATGACTAAGGTGAGTGTTAAAGGTATTTAGCCATTCAGGCAAGTCGTCTTCTGTTTTGTATGGGAACTGGAACAAGGGCAGGCAGAAACAGGGTTTTGCTCTATCGACATGTTGAATATGTCTGTAAAACCTCTGTAGGGACCAATGTAATCCTTAGAGCGTGGTTATTCAATTCCAGTCCTGGAGCGCCAAAGGGAACACTTCTGCATTTCCTTTTTACAGATTAGTTAGTTGCATTCACCTGGTGGGCCAGGTCTGAATCGGTACCCAATTTATGATGAAAACCTAAATTATTTTGGTCCTTCTTGAATAGCCATGACTTCCAGCACTCTGTTTGCTTGCAGGGACCTGTTATGATGTAATGGCCATGAAAGTTTTATTTCTTATTTTATTTTATTTCTGAAAATGAATGACTGGTCCAACCCTAGGTTGATGACCTGAAGCCAAAATGCAGGCCTGTGTTTTTTGGTTTCTTGTCTGGGCAGCTGCCTGCCATTCCAGGCCACAACATTCACCACAGTATCTCCCTTTCTCTTTCACTCTCTTCAAATGTCCCCTCAGGAAGAAGAGACTGTGACTAGCCATGTTTTAAGACACTTTCAGCTTTGCAGAGGCCACCACGCTGACCGCTGCCACAACTCTTACTGCTGCCACCTTGTGTAACATCCCTCCTCAGCTGATCCAGGTTCAGGGACATTGACCCAGTCAAAAACGGGAGCGAGAGTCGTAGGGATGCTGACGTGATGTGCCCTAGCACATTCACGTGCAAGAAAATGTCGATTCGTTTTATCCTGGGTCACTACGAGGCATGGTCCGCTCAAAATATCCGGGAGAGGCTGAGGGGAGAGACCCTGTGAAAGACGGAGCTTAACGGACAGGCGATCTAAACGTTGCCTTCTGGGAGCTGCAGGCGTAACCCCGCCCCCCACGGAGTGGTGTACCTCCGGATCCAACCCGCAGAGTGACAAATGTTTTGATATGCGCTGCGTCGAATGAGAAAGTGTCTGGATTTGGAATTGAAATCAACAAGGACTTGGAAGTTCAGAGGAGTGGAGAAGGAGTAAATAAGAGGAGGTTTCACATGAAGCTGATTATCTAAATTAACTAAGGCAGGTCTCTTTTTGGCTGTTTGCCAGTGGGCTTTTAACTGTGATGTGGGAAATAATGTTGAGGATGATGTAGGGGGATAATGTAGGAGATAATGTGGAGGTGGTGTAGAGTATTATGTGGGGGAGGATGTGGCGGATGTTATGGGGGATAATGTAGGAGATAATGTGGGAGAGATGCATGGGTTGATGTAGAAAATGATGTAGGAGGATGATATACTTCTGATTAGATGCTAACTGCATTTCGTTGTATTGTACATGTCCTGTTCAATAACCATAAAGTTGAATCTAATCTAATGTAGTGAGGGATACTGGAAAACGGGAACGGTTTCACACAAATTGGATTATCTTTCAACCTAAGCCGGGTCTCTTACGGGCTTTTTGCCAGTGTACTCCTTGATTGGGATGATGTTGCAAATGATGTAGGGGTGTGACGTAGTGGATGATAAGGGAGATGATGTACGGGAGGTGACCCAGGGCTTTGGTTAAGGCGGTGACGGCGGTGATGTTGACGTGGGCACTATGGGTTGCCAGCAGAGGGTCCGTTACCAGGCTCTCAGGCCGGCTGGTGACATCTTTTTGGGTCGGTGTGCCCTTAGCCTCGGGTCAACCCTCACACACACAACTAGCCCCTTTAGTTGGCTGGTCACACGTTCAGGCGATCGAGCCTGGAAGCGGACGATTGTATTCCAAGGGGAGCGTGGAGCCCAACGTTAGGAGCAGGGTGTGAATTAAGACCAAGCACAGTCGTGACATCATTCTGCAGGTGCCTGGTGTGTCATCGCCGCCGCTCCGGCCGCCAACTGCATGGGCATCAGCTCCGACGGCGTTCTTTTTCTCCACCCTGAGGTGCCCGTGTCACCCGTCCCTCTCCCTCCGCAGGTCCTGAGTATGTTCCCGGCAGGAATTATAGTCTCTGAACGCTCCACGGCTCATTTAAGGGGAGAACAGGACCTGAATATGCTTTTATCTCCAATGTAGAGGGTCTGTGTACTGCAGCCACACTGTCATGTCCAGGCACACACCTTTGTTATTTACATAGGCAGATGGGTTTTCACACCCTGGTTCAGAGGACGGCACGTGGCCGATGGGAAGATGTATTTTTTTGGGTTGTTGGCAGGAAGTGTCTGAGAGGGGACTGATGTTCAAAGCATTACTCCGAGGGACAGGGGGAAATGGTTTTGAATGAGTGTCTAACCTAATCTGATTATGGTTCCTATCTTCGCTGCACAATTCTTCAGTTTTTCTTCCTATTTTTGCTTCAGGGTAATGTTGCTTTTACATACAATATACAGTGCTATCTGAATCATGTAGAAAAGATTCTATAAAACAATGCAAAGTGTCAAATAAAAATTTTATTCTGTGCATTGACATTTTTTGTGTTACTTTGACTAGATTACATGTGAGGGGCTGATCATATTTCGACTGACTTCCATTGGCTATTGACATGAATTATATAATTGGGACTTTAAATGCCGTGACTATTAAGAATCCGGAACAAGTCCTTTAGAAACCCCAGGCTGAGACAAAACAGAGAGGGAGAGCACACTGCTTTCGCATTCTGACTGCAACACAATTAAGACAGACCGCTAACAGATACTCCGGGTTTAGCCACATTACTCTTAAAAAATGTTACACGACGAAGAGACATCCCTGACAGCGAAACATTATCCTCCGAGTTGCAATTAATTACCCTCACGTCCTCTTTTCGCATCTCATTTCCATATCTTAACAAAGGCAAGGATCTGCCATGGGAGAACCACAGGTTAGTTGGCACGAAGCAGGGAGGTGCTAGAACAGAAACCTAAATGAACAGGCTGCGTTTGCCTGAATGTGAAAGCCGTTGAACTTATGTTCTCGTCGTAGATATGGCGCAGTTGTACGAAACACATTTTTTCCATATTCCTGTTGTTGTTACATCTGTTTTTAGTTGGGGTCGTGTTGCCATGT
This sequence comes from Esox lucius, assembly GCF_011004845.1. NCBI lineage: Eukaryota > Metazoa > Chordata > Actinopteri > Esociformes > Esocidae > Esox > Esox lucius. The sequence continues at coordinate 8,116,409 of NC_047570.1, forward strand.
CCCCCCCCCCCCCCCCCCCCCCCCCCCCAACACTCCCAACCAGCACTGCTTTTGCCTCTTGTTCCCTTTCGCCCTCTCATTTATAATCTGGTGGGGAGTTTGGAGATAAAGGAGCAGGGTGTGGAGACAGAGTGAGCGGTCACATTCTGTGATGCTATCTGCTTCCCACAACGCACTGCAAGTGGACGCCTGACATGTTCTATACATCTTTCCACTGTAGCACTCATTAAACAAATACCCATTGATATATAGCTCTCAAGAAATGAATTTTTACCACTCTGTGCCGTGTGCTCTCTCTCGTGATCTCTTGGGCCCTCAAAAACACAGGCACGCATTTTTTTTTTGTCCAGCGGCAGTTGTTTTTGTTTGATTCTATTTTCTGTTAGCTGATACTGCTCCAGGTTGATTGAACCATAACCTTTTTTCTACAGAGAAGCGCTTGCATTGTGAGGTTATAAATGATATAGATGTGATTATAGAACACATACTGATTGCTTCCTACGCCTACTCTCTATGTACTTCTCAAACGGATCAAGCTAGTGCGCTAGTGCTAACAAATATTCCCACCCGGAGATTCTGTTGATAGGAGTCGGTAAAGAGATTTACCTCTGCATGTGTGCGTATGAGCCCATACAGTATACCGCTAATGTTGTTTTGCTCGCCAACTACTTGAAGCGATGAATCTTAAAGATGAGAGCATCCTGGTAATGGAATAAAACAAGGTTCTCAGTTTGCACTTGTCTATAATGTATGTTTGTGTCTTAGAGCTCTCGCATAGAGATGTCAATAAGTGATATCATAGCAATTTTCTCGTTAATGCCTGAATAAGAAACACGTCTCATGTTCACGCTTTCTTTTCATTTTTCTAAATGGGTGATTATTTGCATGGGTCTGTGTTGAGAGGATTTTAATTAAAGTTATAATTTCATTTCATGCAATCAATTGACATTGTAATGAAAATGCAGAGAGATTCCCTGTGAAGAGGACGTTGGTCCTAAAATAATCCTAATCAGATTTTTGCCAGGGACTGTAGGTCAATTAGTCATCCAGGAGAGAAATTAGGATGTCTGTTCGGTCACACAAACTCACAGCCACTAAATGGTGAAAATAAAATGGGTTCTTCATGAAAACTCTTCAGAGGAAGGTGAACATGATCTTGTCTCTAGGAATTAACACTAGAAAGACCAAGTGAGTCATTTGGACTCAAACTTCATTTACTATGAAAATATGTCTGCCTTAAGTCAATTTGACACACATATTGTTAGAATTTTCAAGAAATGTGTTAATGCAATTTTAAAATGACATGCCATTATTTTCCCAGGGTGCCAGAAAGTTACTTTTTCAAATACTGTACATAGACACATCCAGATTGTGTAGATGTTTGAGTTTCCAAAACATGATAACAGATAGCCCATAGAAACAAAAATGGATAAAAAAAAGCTATTGTGTTATTTGAAAAAACGAAATGGTATTTTGATGATACCTAAGCCCATCATAAACAAAAACAAAATCAGACAGCTGTTGTTTGTCTTTATTAAATATTTTCATAATTATTAGACCTGAAATGTTTTACTCATAATGCCATGGTTAGATTTGCTCAACAACTTCAAAAAGATGTCTAGAAACGTGCTCTATACCTGAAATATCTTTTTTTTTACCGCCAGAACAGTGAATTATTTTATTTTTTAATAGTAAATCAAGTCACCTGATGCAAATAATACTTTCAAATATAAAAGCTAGCTAGAGTAAGTGGGCGTTTCCTGCCTTGCACTCCATATGCATCCTTTAAATGACTTGCTGATATCATTAAATAAAGCTAATGTACTTGTAAAACAGTCAGCAGGGACAGTACATCATTGTAAGTGTTGAAGAGAGGGGGGAGGGATAGGGGGGTGGGAGGGGAACGGAATGGGGTGAGGTGGATGCTGGTCAGTGGAGATGTCTCGGGCCCATAAATCTTGGCCTCTTCCTGCCTAGTTATTGTGTATTTCTTTTGGCCAGAGATTGATTGTAGCAGGGAGAAGATGAATTTGCCCATAGACCTTTTTTTTTTTCAAACTCCTGATGCTTGGCCAAGGTGATAATGCTCTCGGTTTTTTTGTCTCCCCCCGATCCCCCCTGCCTCCCTCCCCACACACACACACACACACTATTTTTTTCAGAGATAATTTGTTTTGGATTAGAAACAGCATGCTGAAACGGATGGGTGGGGGGTGGGGGTGGGCCAGCACACTGGGGTCACTGGCGAGAGGCTAGAGCAGGACCATGTACAAGTGTCCCAGGTGTGGCACAAGAACACAACAGCCCCCCCTGTTTCCCTCCAAAAAAATCCCTCCCTTTCCCTGACTCCCCCTGCCAGCACTCTGTCTTTCTCTCTCTCTCATACTTCTCCAGGAACACCGTTAGCCAGGTTTTATCCTACGGGGGAATGAGAGCGAGACTAGACACAGATGCTTCACCAGCGTAGATGCAGACGCATCATAATTGTACGCTGCGCTCAGTGCTCTTTGTCTGGCCGCTGTAAGTCTGTACCGGTGCCAGGTCTTCTGCTCTGGAGGCCTGTGTCTGAATACTGCTTAACCTGTGACAATCACCACGAGGCCAGCCAGAAACACTAGAAGTGTAATTTTCCTGGCAAAGTAATAGGATATTATGGCAAATGTTGATTTGGTGAATTATATTTTTATAATATCAGATTTAGTATTTAGTATTTGAAAGAGAAAAAAAGATGGATCAAATGTTTAACAATGGTATGTGTGAAATAAATATACACAATGAATGTGGTCATTGGAAATGACTAGAAACTGAATTTAGACATGTTGAGTTAGAAAACACATTTGCATCAAATCGCACATTCCTTCAAAACGGAAAAAACACACCCGTCAACACCCGCGCACACACACCCACAAACACACGGACAAAAAAAACTTTGAAAGTCATGCGAGGAGCACTTTTTTCCCTTTTTTCCAGCGTTGACCTTTCTGCAACGTTGCCCCGTATTCACTGGTTGTCAGCACATGCTTTGTCCGGGGCCATCCGTCTCTGTCATCCGTCACTCCTACCCCGAATCCCATCCGTCCCATTAGCCCGGGATGAGGAGCGCCGCGCCTGCTAGCCTGCGGGATCATTAGAGCCCAGCCGCTCCCTCCGCCCCAGTGTTACCGGTCCGCAGCCCAGCGAGGAGTCCAGGTGGCCTGTTGTTATTTATAACAAAGGAAACAACACAGCAGAACCGTCTGACACCAGGTCCGTACGGACCGCCTCGCCAACCGCCAGGACGGGAGGGGGGTCGGGTTAGGACGAGAGTGGCTGGGGGGGGGGTGTCATCACTGAAGGACAGCTAAAAGTGGACCTCCGCTCTTAAACCCGGTCCTCCCAACGGTAAGAGCCTGGGACTTATTGAACAGCTGTTGGGTCCGGCGCCCGGTAAGATTGATTGTTTTAATTGCAGACACTTTACTTTTTTTTTGTAACATCTGAATACTTAATTTGGGGTTTTAAAGGATGTTATGGTGCTTTCCCTCAACCCCTACCATCCTGCTTCCCTATCGTTTCCCTCTAGCTACCCTTTCCCCTCTTCATTTCTCAACATGCGTTACTCTCTCACTCCCACTGTTTCCTCGCAGTTACAATGTCTCCTTTAAAGAGGTAGTATCCGGGTTTTGGGTCCACTCTAGCATTTTTAGTGTTCTTCTCGGATGGTTCTCCTTCATCCTGCTTTGGTAGTGCTGAGTGTGTGGGGAAGGCTTATGGACGCCAGTCCATCCTGACATCTGGATTGTCTCTCGTCTGTGGGCTTGTGTACAACCAGCCTTTCAGAGCTTGTCTTGTGTTAATGGCCTGGTCCTGTCAACTCCCAAGTTGATGTAAAGGAAAAAACAGGACTTACATGACTCTTTCTGCTGCCAGTGATATATTCCCTCCATGAGAGGCACTCTGTTACGAGCCCGGAGGAAATAAATGTTGGCACGTTTTACACAACTCCCCCCTGTTCATCTTCCTTTTGGTATGCATAATCTAGATATCAGATAGGGTGTTCAAGTTGTTGAGCTTGTTTGATATTGCTTATATCAAAATATGTACAAGTGTTTCTGTCTCTCGTGCCCATGTCTAAACTGGTGATAGGGGTGACAGTCCTGACCTCCCGGGTGATTTAATAAAATATCTCACACACCCAAACAACTAATGTAAATGTATTGAACTCTGATTTCACCAACTGGGTGGGACCATACCAGCCATACTGCCAGAAAAAGAGGGCATCTGCTTCTATTCTCCATGTGTTTTTTTCAAGCCCTACCTTAAAGTGACCACGCTCTATTTCCTATAGCCTGGCGGCTAGGCTGTCGGAGAAGTTGGGGGTGGGCGGCGGTTTTCAAGGCCAGAGGCAGGTGCCAATGTACCCTCACACTCCTCCTCGCATCCGTCACTCTGGAGGGTGGGAGCGGACAATTAATCGTGCACCCGAATGGAGAGGCAGAGAAGGGGAAAGAGAAAGAAGAGGGTGACGATAATAAAGTGGCCCTACCTGGCATTAATCTCCGTCACACCGCTTGCCTGTCAGGGCCGGCCGGCCAGTGACTAATGCCGCGCTTTGCATACAGTGGTCACAGGCAAGCGCAGCGTGCCACGCCATAACATCAGGCGGCGACTCACTCCGCTGACTTTTCGAGTAGCGTGGAATGATGGCCAAAACGACAGGGAATGGGACGGGGGTGGGGGTGGGGTAGTGGAAGGCTGAAAGGAAGAGAGCTTTTGCTCTGATCCATGATCAGATTTGGTAACATCTGTTTGCCTTCTCCCAATACATTGGTTCTGGCGATTCCAGTGAACTTTGAGTGACATCGAGAAGCTTTGTTTTCTTTGGCAGCGGGAAGACAAGCATAGGAAATGAAACTGGAAAGCCCAGTAAATCCACCTCTCATCCTCCCAGTGCAGCTGGGTTGATCCTATCTCACACAGTATTCATCTAATGCAAAACATGTACCAAACTCCTAGTACACACACACCTCGTAAAATGAACTGGTGACTACTTTAAGTGTTGTTAGTAGTGAATGGGTCGCAACACAGCGTTACCACTCCAATAAGAATGTGGTATTTACCACTTTGACCTCAATGGCTTAAATGTCTGGCCATAGTCTGACTAAACGTCAATGTAACATTACGTCAACCCCTATTCTGTCCTCAGAAGATGTCCGGTTAGTTTTAACTGGTGAACAGGTTTTGGACCTCTACTAACCAGGCATGTAGTAAGAGAGTACTAACAAGAACGGAACCCCTGGCTTTGGTGGTCGTCTGTTTCCTGTAGTAGCAGCTGAGTGTGTGTCTGTCGATTCCCCCCACCCCCACCCCGATCAATGATATTTTAGGGCCTTAACTACTCCCATACATCCCAATCTAATTACAGCCCCTCTCCGGGCTGGTGTCAGGCCCTTGATAACCGACGTCTCCTTCCTCTCCTGCTTTTCTTCCTGTGAATGTGTAAATCAGGGATACCGGTCCAAGGGACCCTGGTCGTGGCAGGAGTGATGAGTGGACGGGGGGGTCGGGAGTGGGGGGGGGCGTTGGATGCGGCGTTGTTGGGAGGAGTCAGCCATTCCATTACTCTGCTGCTTATCCAGTCAGTTCATTAGGCCTAGGCTCTGAACATTATGAACATTAGCCAGCCAGACCAGCTTGGGATCATTAAGGACCAAGCGGGGGCCAGCCTGGGGCCCAATCGTTGACTGTGTTAACCCGTTGCGGACACAGACAGGCGAAAAAGAAAGAGCGTAAGTTAGGAATTTCATTCGAATGACAAGCCGCGTCTGCAGTTAAGATCAACATACCGAAATTCACGTGGGGGTCGTCCAGACGTTACTTTGGAACGCACGGCTGTGTTGATGATTTTACATGCAGCTACAGCGCATTTCCCATTCAGCGCAGACCCTTCCGACGCCCCGTAGTTTACACGGCGTCCATCTGAAATTAGTTTGAGGAATCAATATGACTACATTGGTGAGAAATCAATTAAATCATGTTTCTGCAGCCAAGAGGGTCCGTTGTGTGCTAAGACAAACAAACAGATAGGAATACGTGGATAGGGCCTCCACACCTCCACACCTCCACACCTCCACACCTCCACACCTCCACACCTGACCTTAAACAAACACTGTTCTCCCGACGGAGGGCTGAATGACAAATACTCCGTGAACCCCGGGGAACGGCGCGAGATAGTAAGAGAGCACGCATGTCACCGGCTGGATACGGTGGCACAAAATTCTTAACGATTTCGCCGTAACACCGGGGCTGTGGAGCAGGGTGGCAGCATTACTGATTTGTTGCCAGGTAGCGAGCCAATTAGCAGCAGTTGTTATTATTTACATTTCGCACCATATATCATGCTAATCGCGCGGTCGATTTGTCACTGGCAGCGTGGCGTGAGATCCCAGTGATTTATGCAGATGGCATTGGGGATTCACGGTGTTTGAGGTAATGGGAGAGCTAGGCGCAAACATAGCTTGGAGGACCCCAACTGTTCGGATGCACTTTGCTTGAGACAGGAGCCACCCCCCGCTTCTCAATCACCTGGATGAGTCTCTTCGCCGCCTCATCCGCCCTGCCTCTCCTTCGTCTCGATGTAATGATTCTGTTTTCAACGGATGTCCACTCTTGTCTATCCTCCCCCGGGTTATAAGAGATTGTCTGACTGTTGACACATCGCTTGCTGAATACATCTTCGCCATACTCATAAGTGGCAAGTGGCAATTTAAAAATAAATAAACACATTAAATCCCCGCTCCGGGACTAAGGAAAACGAGATCATTGCCGATGATATTTTCATCTCACTTCCATCCGGCCTCTCTTTCAATCCTCCCCAAAAAGCTTTCCGATCAATCCGAATCACCCAAGTATCAGCCAAGAGAGGGAGAAGGGAGAAGGGAGAAGGGAGAGAGGGAGGACGTTGTCGCCTTAGTTTTATGAAGTTTTTTTTCTCTCTGAGATTGAATGGTGGGAAAGCAATATCCTCCAGCTCTTTTAATCATGTGACGGCGGACAGACCTACGTGTCGGCGCCGTGGCCCATTGATCAAAGCCAGCCGGTTCCGTGATGGGAGAGGGACAGGCTGACGTGGACGCGGGGCCCAGCACGCCCCAGCCGGGCCGCGTTCAGCCGTTCCCTACGGCAGAACGCAAGGCCATTCGTCAAAGTTTTATCTGATTCCTAAGGTATTGGGTCTATCAGTCACTATGTATGAAATGGAGATTGACCCCTCTGTGGACATTTTTCTAAATTAGAGCGGGCTGATACGGAGCATTATGGGCTGGTGCCTGGGTGACCGGCGCATGTTAATGTGGACCGGGCCCTTGTTAAAACCAACAGTGTGTGCTGTAATTTGATTGTGGGGGGGAGAGGAAAATTTGACTCTTTTACATTAGAAGTCGTCTGAACTATAAATGGTTTCTCTCCCCTGGGCTTTAAATTGCCTCTCCTCTGACAAAGCACCTGCCAGGAATTCATCAGCCATCCCATCCATCTGTCCATCAGGGCTCCGCTCTTCTCTGCCATCAACAGGTAATGTCTAGCTGTGGTTGGCGAACAATAATCAAGGATGGGAAAACATCACGGACTCTGTCGCCGGCCGTTATGCCACAAATGTATTCTGCTTAGACAAACACGCATTCTATACATCGATTTTCCATTCTTGTAGATGTCCCCTCATTTTATTTCTCCTTTACGCCTCCCCCATAACTATTAGAATTATTTTATTCTGGTATTTTTTATGCCTATATTTCTTTATTCCCATGTTTCTTCAACTTTCTTCAACTTTTTCTTTCTGTGGTAAATCACCACCGAACTTGTATCAATTGGCAGTCAGGCCACCGTAAATGGGCCAACGTGAAAACAAAGGAAACACAATTTCCTTCCTATAAGATACATAATAAAGGTAAATATATTTTGTAACTATAACAGCAATCATCAGTGCTCACAATCAGAATCACCCAATTTTATTCACACATACCCAGAATTGTGCTTGGTTTAATGATCATGCTAGAGGTAGATAACATATAGGGATAGAATACACAACATCTCTATGAATTGGACTACCTTTACATTCAATGAGTGGTGAGCGTATGAAATAATGGGAGATGAGATCTCATGTGTAGATGTATAGTTTTGAAGAAGGATCAACGCCAAGGTGATGTGTTTGTGATAGGTGTAAAGTATTTGTTTGTGAGTATAAATGCTGTGCATTCAAATAGCCCACATACTGTACCAGTTGCGTCAATATATTGACTAGCACAAGATCAGGTGTAGCCTGCAGCAACCTCTTTGGCCAAGTAACTCTCTTTGGTTTTGGCATATCTGCAGGGCAGTAAATGATATATTCTATAAAAACATACAAATTGCCAACAGGTATGCAACTTGACAGACCGATGACAGGATGTCAGTAAAAAACATTTCCTATGTGTGCCTCAGTCCCCCTCAAAAAAACAAGAGATTATTATAACAATAATTTGTTCCTGATATTGGTAAGCTAATATTATTAATTTCAAAGCATATTTTATTGACATACCATTCATGTCTATCCTAATGTCATAAAATATCTGTACACTAAGTTCAACAATACAAGGTTGAGACAACTTGAGAACACAGAAGTGTTCAAAAATAAACAAATGAGACCAGAGAGATGCTAGATTCCACAGAATTAGTATTGAAAACCAGACCAGTGATTGGGATATTGAGTTATAACTGGCTGTGGATTGTAAACGCTCAACTACAACTCTTAATAGAATCACAGTAAAACAGTTATGCTATGTATTCATGGAATAGTCAAACTTTTTTGGCCGACAACCACATTTCAATATCAACAAATTATTGCGACCCCAACCATGTGAAGTAAAATTATATAATAGTTATTTTTTATTTGAGGCTATGAGAGTCAATTGTAAAACATTCTCCCTCGACCCCATGTTCATATCAGGTGACCCCACATGGGGTCGCGGCCCCTAGTTTGGGAACCTCTGGTGTATTGATACACATTATGATTGTGTTCATTTTTCACTATAAATGCGAAAGCTGGTCCCTTTTAAAATAGTAGCGCAAAGAGTTGTGAAATCCCTCCTTACTATCATTGTATTGTTGAACCTGGTCCGTATGCTAATATATCGACAAACCACAGGCTTAAGACGTGCATGAGAGCAAAGCAACATCATCTGCAACAGACATTAGAAAAGGACCAATGACGCTCTTGTCACTGTGAGTCTACATCAGTCATATTGGTCATCACTGGTTGTAGACATAAATTGTATTTATGACGATCACTAATACATGTCTATGTCTATTTTGTTAAAGAATGGGGATACATTTGTGGCTCATCACCGATGCTAACCTAGCTTCCTGTGTGGTCATGGGTGGTGGCTGGGGTAAAACAGGGGACACGTGGAGGAAGACATCCCCTGTACTTAGACGGTGGTTGAAGTTATGCCAGAAGTTTTCAACCCTTTTGTCCCCCAACTCCAGGCCCATGTTTCCCTGAGTGGAGTCAGTCTTCATTAGCATCTCCTGTGTGCTTTCGCTAAGTTGGTCACTAGGATTCTCCTCCGCATCCCTTCTCAACTCCTCGAAAAAAAAGCAACTTAATGACACCTCAGAGTGTATCGCGACCATGGACAACACCTCCTTCACCGCCATCTGGAGCTTGTTCTTCTTTCTGGGACCACCTGGGGATTCAATAAAGAATTGCATTAGGGGTTTCCAAGACATAGAACATGGATACATACACTGTTTTTTATATGCATGGTTAATTTAACTGTCATGATATACAGTATACCGGTAACTTCTGTTTATTGTTTACTGCTCTTGAATTGGTTTTGTATTCTATGAAGAGCAATAGAAGTACAGTGCTTTATTATGTTGCTGTTGCTCTGATTACTTATTTTTCAAGCAAATAAACTAAATTGGGATATGATCTCTTGAAATTGTTTGCATGAAGGTTATATATTGACAGCAATGTCCTAACATCCAGAAGAAGCTACTCTATCTAGCTCTGCCAGGTCATTAGTTATTTGATTGCTGCATTTGTAATGCCAGCCCGAGCAAAAAAGAACCAGTGTGAACTTCACCAATATGCACTTTAAGAAACAAAACATTGTGATTAGGTTAAAATTAAATCTGTTAATCAGAATGCGATGATGTGCAATTCTTTTATCCCTATATCTAGTTGAAGATTGTACAAAGACAACATATCAAATGTTGAAACTGAGAAATTGTATTGTTAAATAAAAAAAAACATGCCCATTTTATATTTGATGCCAGCAACATGTTTCAAATAAGTTGGGACAGGGGCATGTTTATCACTTTGTTGCATCACCTATTCTTTAAAAAAAATACCCTGTAAGCTTTTGGGAATTAGGTTAAAATTAAGTTAACACTCTCAACAATTCTCTGTGTTCTATACATCCCTGTGTGTCTCATTGGTAGAGGTTTCCGGTTTCTCATTTTTCAGTTTTTAATTAAAAGTAACCATCAAACTCTTATAAAATATAAAATATTGTTCTTTTTCGGTGGATTAAGCTATAGATGTTGTTTGGTTAGCTAGCTTGCTAACAAGATGTGTGACTCACTTCTAAACTTTGACAAACGTTATACACAGTTAGTATAGATATGTTGTCAATAAAATATTTGACATCAGTCAACTTGCAGGCTGATGAATCTCATTCAGTCAGAGTATAGAAAACAACAACAGGGCAAGCCAGCTGGCTTCTTTTCTCTATGTTATCAGTGCAGTTACACAACACCTACAATGTTTTCTACTTTTGTTTGCAATTTATCCTTTACTAGATATGAGAATCATCATTTGCCCAAGTGCAGTACTTTCTAATTCTCAAAAGCGAAAACCATGCCTGTGAATGTTTTATTTTATACAGTATCAACAGCTAACTGTCATCTTCTTCCGCTTATCCGGGGCCGGGTCGCGGGGGCAGCAGTCTAAGCAGAGATGCCCAGACTTCCCTTTCCCCAGACACTTCCTCCAGCTCTTCCGGGGGGACACCGAGGCGTTCCCAGGCCAGCCGGGAGACATAGTCCCTCCAGCGTGTCCTAGGTCTTCCCCGGGGTCTCCTCCCGGTGGGACGGGACCGGAACACCTTCCCATTAGCCATTCGTGAATGGATTTTTATGGACAGAATTTCTAGGCGCAGCCAGGGGCCGGAGGGTGTCAGGTTTGGGGACCACACGATTTCGTCTCTGCTCTTTGCGGATGATGTTGTCGTGTTGGCCCCTTCAAACCAGGACCTTCAGCATGCACTGGGACGGTTTGCAGCCGAGTGTGAAGCGGTGGGGATGAAAATCAGTACCTCCAAATCCGAGGCCATGGTCCTCAGTCGGAAAAGGGTGGCTTGCCCACTTCAGGTTGGTGGAGAGTGCCTGCCTCAAGTGGAGGAGTTTAAGTATCTAGGGGTCCTGTTCACGAGTGAGGGAAGGAAGGAACGGGAGATTGACAGACGGATCGGTGCAGCTTCTGCAGTAATGCGGTTGATGTATCGGTCTGTCGTGGTGAAGAAAGAGCTGAGCCGCAAGGCGAAGCTCTCGATTTACCGGTCAATCTACGTTCCTACTCTCACCTATGGTCATGAGCTTTGGGTCATGACCGAAAGGACAAGATCCCGGATACAGGCGGCCGAAATGAGCTTTCTCCGCAGGGTGGCTGGGCGATCCCTTAGAGATAGGGTGAGATGCTCGGTCACCCGGGAGGAGCTCAGAGTAGAGCTGCTGCTCCTCCACATCGAGAGGGGTCAGCTGAGGTGGCTTGGGCATCTGTTTCGGATGCCTCCGGAACGCCTTCCTGGGAAGGTGTTCCGGTCCCGTCCCACCAGGAGGAGACCCCGGGGAAGACCTAGGACACGCTGGAGCTAACTGTTTAATTGAATTGAACACTTTGGCCTTGTCTTATGTTGCATGATTTTTCAGACAGCAGAGATGTAGAAAGATAGACACACACTTCTTGAGAGTGATGGTTTGCTTTCGTTGTGTATCACTTATTTGCATCTACAGTAGGGAAACTTTAGTCCTGAATGGTTTTAAGGGACTCCCCACTAGTCTGCATAGACTTTGGAGAAAAGATTTGAAACACAGATATTGGTCTTTAATTGCCCCTTTTTGGCTTCTGACCTTATTAGGCCATTTGGGAAAGGTCTGTCATTAGAGCAGAGCTCACTAATATCTGCTGCCATATTCTAATGCCTCCTGGTTAACAACGCACAAATACCAGCACTTAAAGAGAAACAAAAAAAAATACTTAAAGAGAAACAAAAAAACTTTCCATCAAGAATGTTAACATGTGCTGTCCCGGTCCTATGTGTGGGAGGATCCTCGGGCTGGATCAGATAATCTGCCTATATGAGTGCATTCTGAGTAGTAGTTAGACTTTAGGTATTGTCAGAAGGACAAGGCGGTGTCGTTAAGCACTACGCCACAGAGCTGTACATTTACCAGGTGTCAGTATAGCCTCTTGACATTATATCATTTGAATATTTTGTTAGACACCATTAACCACTGTGTTAAACTGAGTAAATTTTTTTTGATTAAGTTTACCTCCACCACAAATAGCATCTATGAACTTTATGTCTTTTGCCACTGGCCGTTTTAACAGCTTATTAGCCATTCGTGAATGACATTGATACAATAACTACTGTATCAACATAGGTGACAATGACAGACTTTTCATCAAATGCAAAGACGAGAGAATCGTGTAGCAAAAAATATACAAAATTCACCAGAAATAGTCGCAATATAACAGTAAACAGTCTCATTTTAGGCTTCCCATAGCGTAGCTACTGAATGTTGTAGCCAGCGAAGTTTTTATTTATCCTGAACAAAGAATTTTTTTGCCACTGGCCGTTTTAACAGCTAATTAGCCATTTGTGAATGACATTGATACAATAACTATCAATATAGGTGACGATAACTGACTTTTTTGTCAAGTGAGTGAGTGAGTGAGTGAGTGAGTGAGTGAGTGAGTAAGTAAGTAAGTAAGTAAGTAAGTAAGTAAGTAAGTAAGGTAAGTAAGTAAGTAAAGTAAGTAAGTAAGAGACATTTGCTCTTCTAGGCCGGCTCCGGTTACACGGTCTGGAAAAAGTTGAGTCATTTCAACAAAGTCATTAACAGCAAACAAAGTGATCCACATCCTTTTTTCTTTGAATCAGTAAAACAAAATAAGTCCAAGTCTGAGGGTACAAACTTTTCCAAAGTATCACATTTACATGACTTCACCTTGGCCAAACAATGAAAATAAAAGACAGGAGAAGACACAGATTTATGTAGTTATAAACAAAATACTGAGCATTTGTCTTTGATTGGTCTTCCTATCTGGCCAAAATAGTACAATAAAGGATGACACTGAACCTGTCTAAATAATATAACTAACTGTAAAACCCATCCCTGTATAGGAAACAGATGTTGAAACATGTCAGTTTGCATGTCACCTACAGTATCACAGCAGGAATGGGTGGGGGCTTCTTATCTAGTGAGTGTTCCCACCATGTGTAACCTGTGAAATTAATGTCGACAAATGTTCCGAGATTGTCCCTGAATCGTGATAAACGTCACGTAGGACCTTTTTCAGACTGGCTATTCCTGGACGCATTCTTCGCAGTCTTCCTCACAAGACATTTTTCATCCCACAACACTCCTACTGACAATGACTCACGTCTTACTAAAAATGACTCAAACCCAACCGACAATGACTTAACTCCTAGTGACAATATCCCAAGTTCAACGTTGATATGGAATTAACTAGTAACAATGGTTTACTGGGGGGATGGAGTGTCCTAATGTGGATACTGTATTGTGGTTTAAATTAATTGGACTTTGGTCTGAGATGGTAGGACTTTGTATTTCTGATTAGCACTGAAGCTCTGTTGCCCCAGCTGAGCGCCTCCGGTAAGAGTTCAAGGCCAGTGAGCAAACCACTCTCTCTCAGTGGCGTCCTGGTAAAGTCAATATGCCCCAGTGTTTAAAGAGTACAGCAGATACTCATGTATGGACACACAAACGCACACGCAATTTCTACAGGGTCCATGATATTGATAAATCTTGCATTCACTTTTATCTAAGATTAAGGACCAAAACAACTAAGTGGCTGTGAAGTTGTCCTTTTATCACTCACACTTTATTCTAGCAACTGAAACATCCCAGATAGGAGTAAGGCTTTTAATTTGGTCCGGTCTAATGGGTGTCTTCAAATGCGTTTCCAAGTAGAGCAAAACGGCGCCATACAGATATCGGAAGTGTCATAAGAATGAATGAACCGCTCTTACATTGGAACTGCCAAGCTGTCAGGCAGTGGGCAGGATGCATGACTGACACGCTTTGATTGGTCGATTTAATATAGAGAGGGAGGGGGGTAGCAGTCTCTGTGCTCTGTTAGAGCAGGGATGTGGAGCGCTGTAAGTCTATTTGTAGAAGACCTGGAGCGTTAACTCTCTAGGTGTCCGCCTTGTTAAAGGGGCTTGGAAAATAGGAGTTAAGATATACTTTATCATTTGATCCTGGCTGCGAAAGAAATCAACAGGAAAGATTCTACTTCAACAGCTATGCCTCAGCTTCAGTCCATGCTACACTGGTATGGTGTATTCTACTTGATACTTTAGAGCAAGGGTGGAAAGTTCAACAAACTAGAACAGATTCAGACACTGTTTCAAGGCCTGATTCTGTGTCTTTTGGTTAATGTAATGTTTCTGGGAGTGTTCTTTGCCGAATCGCTATGGGACTGTAAAATGACAGGCCAAACCAAATTGCACTATGTTTGCGTATGTAATTTCATGTTCCTAAAAACGTACCATTATTGTTTTTCCCTCTCCAATTTAGAAGGAGATCAATATTCAGCTTTGTTTATTAGAGTGACAGGCCGTGGATATTGCATTTTTGTGTTTCCTTTATAAGAGAGCATTAAAACACAATATAAAGGAGCCTTTTTATGAGCTGACGGTTGAAAGTAGAGATTGTGTTAATGGTCCAAAACTGTTGAAAAATGACAACTGCTCTTATTCATATGTAATCACGGTATACCAATATCAATCATAAATGTCCATCTCACATTTCTGATTCACAATTATGAAAATGCATCCCTGTAGCCTCATTCATAACACAGATAAACTGCATCGAATCCTATGTGTGGGTGGGGCAGTTTGTTTAAAACTATACAGCTAATACACGTCGGTGTGTGGCAAAAATACCGGTTCACTCCAAGTCTATATTTATTATGTTCCTTATAACTTGTCATTTAGGTTATTGACAGGCAAATTGCCTCAATTGTACATTTTCTATTTAACACAGAAGCTTCCACCGGTCTCAGTCATAATATGTAGATAACACCATATGAAAGAGACAATGACTGCCTGTTCAGTCATTCTCTTTTGTGTCTGTGGAGAGGTCCAGAGCTCCAGGTCTTCCCTGTCCTGTCAGTTAACATCCGTTTAGGGTTTAGGAAAGAGTGTGAGTCAACTAGAAGAATGTCCTGATGAATGCTCCTGATGATTCCCTCTGTGAGTGATTGAGCACTAACCCTGTTTAGCTTTAATATACTTGTATTAGCATGAATAAATAACGAGGGTGTCCAGCGGTTCTGAATATTTGATTGTGTCTCTCTAATAGGCCTGCGTCTCCTGTCACATGATGCCACTGCAACTCTGTTGGTGCCATAACTGTGACTGGTGGCCATCGATCTTTATCACCGGGCCCTAAATCAATTACAACCCACCCCCCCACCCACCCCCGAAGAGAAGGAGAAAGCTTACCCCAACTATGCCTGTCCCTTTGTGCTGTCTTCATCAAAGACAAAACGGGCTGTTATTAAAGGTTGGCATCTCTACTTCAGCCGATGTCTATTGATGTCAGCTGAGGACATGCGCAGTGGGAGGAAGCCCGGTCAGGCCTCTGTCCTTCCGCTGGCAGAACTTCACTGTCCACAGTACACGTACCCCTTAAATCATTCGTGTCACGAGCCCCGAGCCCGAGCGGGCAGGAAGTGTACAGGTAGCTGGACTGGAGCTTGTGGGTATTTTAGGGTGGGGGCGTGGAGGAGGTACAGCCCCATGGGACCGGCACAAACAGATTGACAAATGCAACCCAAGGCAGCCTTCAGATTAGATAATAACTCACGCATGGCGCGTGGTCGTCACAGCTGACCGTCGCTGCACCGCTCTGCACTCCGCCATTATCGCTGCGGCCTGGGGCGTCCAGGAGTAGTGAAGGGCATTTACACATGGTGTTGTTCTCTATGAGACTGCTAAGCGGGCTGGTCTTGAATGCAGCGCCTTTTCCAAAACAACAAGCTGACCACACTCTTCAGAACAGAATTATTTCTACGTAAATATTCAGACATTCGAAAACATTCTCACTTTGCCATTTCCCTCTGTCATTTTTCATTCATCCATTTCTCCATCCATGTCTCTGATCTAGACCAATGACTTGCAAACTTGTTCCACATTGGAAGCACGGGCCTGTGTAACCATTGACCCTTCCTGATAGTGCTTATAGGCCAAACCAGTGCAGGATCAGACCACAACCCAATTTATTCTCTCAGCCTCATGGAGCGGACACATTAACCAGATTAATTGTGGTGTGTAGTAGCTGTAACTAATTATGTTTTGGTTTTAAAAGACAGGCATTGGAATCTTCCGGAAAAAGGAGATGCCCACACACATTCTGTTTCCATAAGACCCCATTAGTGTCAACTGCAGAAGAGAGGGGGTGGTTACCAGAGAAGTGGGGTTCCCTTCACTGGTTTGGGAGACTACTGAGTACAGATATGAAGTGTATCTGAAGGGTTTACGTCTGAAACACTACCTTTATTTGTAACATTGGGGATTTTTCTCTCATCTCAATTTATTGCTTATGGATACCTCTCTGTGTTTATGAAAAATTAATGTTCTTATCTTTTTTATTCATAGATCAGATAATGTATGTTACATTTTACTGTCTAACCTAGCAATTTTATTTATTTCAGAATTTAAGGTGATTCATCGGGTGTTTCCAAGAACCATTATACCAAATTTGTAGACATGGTAATCATTTTCCCCAACCTAGTTAACATTTTAGACTTCAGAGTAAATTGAGCCTGCAATGGCAGTGTTTCTTAATCCGGGTCCTCGGGACCCAAAGGGGTGCAAGGTTTTGTTTTTGCCCGGGCACTCACACACCTGATTCAATCTAAAGGCTTGATGATAGGTTGATTACATCAATCAAGTGTGTGAGCGGTAGGGCAACATTTGAAGCAGGTGTGTGAGTGATAGGCCAAAAACAAAAACGTGCACCCCTTTGGGTCCAAGGACAAGGATTAAGAAACGCTGCCTTATGGTGATCATACATCAAATTTAAAATTGTTGCATTTGCTAAATGTTTAGGTATAAATTCCCCAGATCTCAATCCGATTGAGCGTCTGTGGGATGTGCTGGACCAACAATACTGATCCACGGCGGCTCCACCTCGCAACTTACAGAACTGGAGGGATCTACTGATAATGTCTTAATGCCAGATACCCCAGGACACCTTTAGGGGTCTTGTAGAGTCCATGCCTCGGTGGGTGGGTCGGTGCTGTTTTGGTGGCATGTGAATGACCGACAGCATACTAGTCTGGTGGTCATAATGTTTTGACTCATCGGTGTACACTGCCAGTATACCACTACTAAGGATTGTTTTACTGCTTCCGTTCCGGGTTCTTATCAACTGATTTCATATGTTGTATAATAATGTTGTGCAATCAAGTTCCAGCGAATAAATACAAAAAGTGAGAAAAATGTATTAGTCTAAAGCTGAAAAAGAAATGAACATAAGCAGCACATTGCCTAATCCACCCGTTTTCTGCCAAGGTTTGCATCGGTGCATTGACCTACTACAGAATCAACAGTATGTAGGTATTTTGTACTTCAAATGAAGTGTAGGCAAGTTGTTTAGGATTCAAACCTTCTCCTTTTCTTCACAGGAATAATGGGCTGTTACTGTAGCTGTTTCTCAATGTCAAGGAAGGATCCTTCGAAGCCAGAATTTGGAGGATGCTACGTCATCGACGTCCGTCGAAGGACCGTTCCAATGTTGAGGATCCTCCGAATCCCACCAAGGGGGAGAATTCGTTCGGAGAATTTCCCATAGACGGCAAAGGATGCATATGTGTATCCTTCGCGCTCCTATATTACCCACAATCCTATGCACATGGCTTTGCCAGCTCGTAAATGACGTAATGACGTGTACTTGGTAGCCTGTTCCATTGTACGTGTTCTTCGAATGCTAATGAGGAGCCTGGCCTAGCCTCTGAAGGATCCTTCCTTGGAAGGACTAGTCCTACCAAGGAAGGATCCTTGACATTGAGAAACAGCTTGTGTCTTTCTGTTTGATTCGTCAACAGGGTAGCCAAAACAAGTGCCTAGTACTGCAGCAAAAACTTTGTCTAGCATGTCTTCTCATGCACCTAACTACCGTATATCAATGTTTTTTCATCGCTTTGCTGATCAGTGGACAGTATATAGCCTCTGTCAAATATGTAGCTTAAAGTGCCTGAAGACTCAACATCAAATCTTGTAATGTTCACACAATATGCTCGTTAAGAAAAGTTAGTATCATCTTAAACACCCACCAAGATACGAACCCAAATAACAGCCCATAACTAGAGGAAAATGCACTTTCAAAAAAGATGTCGCCACATACAGTACATTACCTATGGCAGTGAAAACACATGCAATGTAAAATGTGGCACAACTTCAGGTAACCTTTTCCCCAGATCAGAAGTGCACTAAACTTATTTTCATCCAGCCAATGTAGTGTGTGATTGTATAGGTAGCTACATTTGCAGCTAATGCAAGCTAATGTTACCTGCTTGTATAGCTAATAATAGCGCTAACTTATACTAGCTAGCATTTAGCAAATACGATCAAGGCAGATAGGTAGATATGTCTTAATCCCACCAATAAATATCCAAGAAATTGAAAAGAAATTAAATGCTTGGAGCAAGATTAATCAAAATAGCAATTAAAATTGTACCTACTAAAGCACTGAAATAATAGATTTTTAAGAGTATTGCAAAAGTTTGTTTTCTACCCTTTTAAAGATGAGTTAGTATTTGCCTGTATTTTTTTTACATCAAAGATGTTGGGCTCCTACTGATTAAAATAAATAGGTTTTTACATGACAAATTGACGTGTTGGCTTGGCTTCTGCTATAGCTAGCTTTTTTTTTTCAAACAAGTTATCTGGACACTAGTACCCACTCTTTCTTTCCCTCAGCTCCTGATCTTTCAAGAACATTATTTTAGGAGTTGCCTGAAGGGTGAGAGAAATAGGAGATAGAGGACTACAATTTTGCTGAGGAACAGGACTCATAATGAGTACAACCAGCTACTCTTCTGAACTTTGTGTGGTGAGCTTTCTGGCGCCTAGAGCTACTGAGGCATCACCCAAGCAGATACCACACAGAATGGAAGAGAAGTCCAGTGGCTTAAATAACAGGCTGTTTCCCAGACTTGCCAACTAAAAGATCATCAACAGAATCCATCACCATCATCTACCCTCTAACTCTGAACTCCTCTCTTCAGTCAACCTCTGACCTCAACCTCTCCATCTTTGGAAGATGCAGCATTTAATCATTTGGCATTGGTTGGCTGGGGTGGTTGGCTGACCTGTAATCAAATGCTTGTTAGTTTTTTTGCTCTTGAAGTGTTTGAAAGTTCTATAAATTATTATACTATATACAGTATATGTGGCTTTTGTACAGTACAGTACCAGGCAAAGGTTTACTCATTCAAGGGTGTTTCTATATTTGTACTGTTTTCCACATTGCAGCATAATAATGAAAACATCAGAACTATGAAATAAAATATATCAAATCATGTAGTAATCCAATGATGACAGCTTTGCATTGCTCTTCACCAGCTTCATGAGGCATTCACCTAAAATGCTTTTCAATAAACAGGTGTGCCCTGTGAGTTAACTTACACACTTATTCTTGGTCTATTTATATTGGTTAAAATATTTGCACTTATGTCTAAAAAGTATTCCAATTCATCACTCTATCAACTTTACTCAATATTTCCTTTTACATGATCTTTAAATGTTCAAATACATAGAATATGTTAATCAAAATGAAATAAAATAGGTTAAAATGTGCATTAGTTATTAATCACAAAAGCATTTCATCTGAAGCACTTTTTTAATCTAAGTGCAAATACTGACACGTGTACTTCAAGGTTCCAATGTATTTCAAAAGCTGTTCTGGGCACATAAAAAATTCATGAGGACATAATAATTAGACAGAATATTTTCTCTTAGAGAAATGAAGAAATCAAAAAAAAAGAAGCTCGGAGTACATTTGATTTCGCCGGCCTTAAAATGATTTGAAAGGTGAACGGCACAAGGCTAAAACACGTGTCTTTTCTAGACCATTTCTTTTGTTCATCAAGCCTTCGGCTAATTTGTCCCTACTACTCATTACATTCTGCTCTTATTGTATATTCTTTTTTAGTTAGGCGCACATTTGAATTGCTAATTAAACTTATTTTAATATATTCATAAGACTCATCAAGGCAGACTCATATATCAAAGTGCCCAAACTTGTATTGATGTTTAATATCAAAGTGGTGATTACATGGTAACATCCGTAGTTTTAGCTCCTAATTGTGCCATTCTCTGTCCGAGAGGCTTGAAGTGCTACTAGAGGAGGCCTGGGACTTCTCTTTTTCGGGGACAGCTAGGGGGAAATAAATTCACATGATAAAATATTCCACTAATGTAGACTGACAGATGGCATGCATTTTTGAAGACAATGTTTCTGAAAGCATTGTTTGCATATTTTTCTCCTATAATGTTTTTTAAAAAAATGTGTTATTTATTTATCATATGTTCCTGTCGTGTTGGATTTCTTGCATATTGAAAATTCTACTTCGTAGACTGGGGTATTTATGTTTTGGACAAACATAAAAAAGCCAACAGAGAAAATATTTAACAACACAACTCAACGTGGCCTCTTGTTTGGTTTTCATGGTATGGATACAGACATGGATGTTGCAGGTATGTGTAAAATTAATTGACAACAAAGGAAGAACTGGGGGGGGGGGCATGAAAGGCAACAATTCATTAGTACTGTTTTACATTTTTCTGTTCCTTCTCTCTAATTAGACCACCAAACAATAATACTGCTACATTCTTGTTTCAAAAGCAGAGATGAGAGAGAGAATAATGAATCGTTACAAGGAAGGGATTCTTGGTTCAATTTTTCTGCCCCTCCTTTGTACTGGTGAAATTATATTGCACTCTCCATTGTAGCGCCATTAACTCCTCCTGCCACTTTCCAGGTCACTAATTTTTCAGCTATGAGTTCATTCTGCTTAGACCGATATGCTGTCTTTTTAATGAGGTTATTTCTGGGTTATTACCTCTGTCCATGAAACGCCACCTCATTCGAAATACTTAATTGATGTAAATCAAATATGGTTAGCAACGACTAACCAGAATCATTCATATTTTACCTTATTCAAAGAATATTCACCTTGCCTTCGCAAACAATAAGTTACCTACAACCCCCTCCGTCGGATTCCACAGGAGGTCAATGGGACACTTAGGTTAACTTTTTTTGTTCAATTTTTTTAAATTATTATACCACCCTGAAAAAGAAACTGATTCCCAGACAATCCCATTTCCAAGAGCAGAGGCATAGCTGTGAAAGCATGCTCACAGGAGCAGAAGAGCAGCTACTGAAAAGACGGGCTGGCATTTGACTTTGCTGAATAAGCTCAAGGTGTGCATTGCAGCAGGTTGGAAGTGTTAATAAGGAAGGGAGTGTGATGAGAAAGAGAGAGAACTACTTTGGTCCTGTTCATTAAACTCTGTCTCATTCAGTGGTGAAATGAGGCCTGCTGAAGAGCAGATTATGATGTCATGGGGTGTTGTTGAGGTGTGCCGGTCCCTCCCTCAGTGTCAGGGCTGATATAGTCGAACAGAGAGGATGTTAAGAAGGGGCTAGTGCAACAGCTTCAACTCCTCAACTGATACTTGTAGCACGACTCAAGTCTTCCGTTTCCGAACGTCTCCCAGTCCTTAGTGTCAAGCTGCCGTGTCGCATATCCAACATTCATCGAGACAATACGTGCATGATGGAAATCGTACGACGTGATTACACGTGTATGCCAGTTTCAGTTCACCAGCAGACCGTGGGTTGGGGGGAGCGGCGGCGAGTGTGACGCTCAACCCAAACGCGCATTGACAGGTCTCAGCGCTGCGCCCCTCTGCTCGGCGTGCTGCTGAGAGCCACGCCGGGTTTTAAAGCTCTCTTGCGGGGTAGCGTAGTGCCACAGGCCTCAATGGAAGGCTCCACGCCGCACACACCAAAGTAAATCCTGAGCTTTGTGTCACTGCATCTTCCCCGTCCTCTCTAGCTCTGCCAGGGTGGCGCCAGCGACGAGACGCTGCGCGGTTGGCACGCGGCCCCGGTGCGAGCACAGAGAACCAACAGCCTCCCCTTCGCCGTCATTAAGCCGGATCAGAAGCATCGTCCTCCCCTGGCGGAATGTAATCGGGAGAGACGCCGGCATGACTCCCCCGGAAAATCCTCAGCCATCAAAGGCCGCGTTTGTCCGTCAGTCAGATCGGCGCTTACGGTGAGTGACTGAGGGCGAGTGACGCTAAGCGCAGGCTGAATACACCTCCGTCAGGCCTGGCAGGTTACCATGACAGCAGGGGCGGGCAGAGTGTCCCTCACCAGGGTGGATTAGCCCATCAAGCTGCCACCCTGGTGGAAGATGGCGCCAGTCTCCACCCTATGCCACAATGTGCCCGCGTATCGATGGATGCCAGCAGCTCACGCAGGGTGAAAAGACACGTCAGGAGGGCTGTAAAACACGCTCCCGTGCTTTCTTTCAGTTTCCGATAAAAAACGTTCACTGTCAGTAGCTGTGACAGAGTTGCGTTAACAGAAAAACAGGCACAGGATATACAAGCCTTGAAGGAATTACTTAAAATGTGACCTAAATTCAGGCCAAATATCATTTTGAAGGAGATGGTTGGGTTTTATGAGTAGTGTGCTGAATTTCAAATCTTGTCTCCCCGTGGTTCCCGACAACTCCATGATAACTCTGAGATTAAATTGGAGCAAGCAAATGTGCTTGATTGTGAAGGTAATTTGTGTGTGTGTGAAAAGGCAGTAATCTTCAACAAACAACTCACTTTCAAATGGGGTTTGATCCTCTTATTTGACCATGGACATCAGACTGGCTGACAATTTTGCACTCAAAGCCAGCTCGTAACAGCCATGCGTTGAACGGATTTCTCTGAATTGTCCATCCCATTTCCGTCACCAAGCTATACACAAACTCAAGTGTGCTAATTAACCAGCTGTGTCCGTCGAGAATTCAAACTCCTCAGAGTGACAATAACAGCAACAGGAAATCTAAATACGGCCGCAGCCCAAGTTGTTTTGCTGCATCCACCTATCTTGAACCTCAGGCTTTGATACTGGTCCTGTTAAATTAAGTGCTAGGACATTATCCCTTGCATTCTCCCAGTCACTTCTTTAATTTAGTTGTTATAATTAGGCATTAACTGGTGTCAGTTCTGCGGCCACTAACAGCCCACTCAGTTCTGCTTGTCTGCATTATCACAGTTTGGGGGAGAAAGTAAATTATAATGAAGGACTATATAGTCCAATTACAGATAAAAGCAGCCAAGTGCAGTGCTGTAATTAGGTGCCACTACCTCTCCTTCCTTCAGAATGGCATGTCCATGGGAATACCTAATAGCCATTTTTATTACTTTTAACCCGTTACTCATGTTTTTAACCCAAGGACTTTCAATCATGGCGACGGGCCAACGCGGAGAGCCTCCTCTCGCAAACGCAAACAATTACTGTCCGCGTCACGCGCAGGCCCGACAAAGTTGAAGCGGGTCGGAGAGGGTTGAAACTCGAGGAGAGAACGGCTGGAGGAGGTGGACAGAGGGTGCGGGGCGCCTACGGCCCTTCTGGAGGAGTGAAGGGTCGGCAGATGATGAGGCACATCCTCATGTTTCCACTTTAATGGGTCAGCATTTAATTATTTGGAATGGCGAATCTGTCTTTTGTAGCCGGCCATGTAGTTCCTTGCTGGAGCACTTACAAGGCAGCCGGGTAATTAAACTGTACGATCACCCCTCCGTTCCTCTCTCTTTCACTCGCTCTCTCTTTCTCTTTCCTTTCCCCTTCTCTTTCTGTCAGGTGAGACAACATGCTTTAGAAAGCGTGAATTCGCAGAGACAGAGAGCAAATTAAGGGGGTGGTGGAACGAGGATGACTTCAGGGGTTGCAGGGAGGGGGTCGGTGGATCTTATTCAAAGTCTCTGAAAACTCTGTCTAGAACTCATAGGCCCAAGGGATCCGACTTAGTATCATTGGTACAGAAGGATTGGTTTTAACAGTTAGGAAAGTAAAAGTTGAAATACATTTTGAATTCAAATCAAGCTGTTATCAAGGTGAATATAAAGGTGAATATCGTGACAAAACAGCCAGCATGATGACACCTTTTCTGAGGACACTGTGGATTTGTATACTTAAACTCCATCTCCAAGAACATTCTAAAGATCCGAGGGTGGTTGGACACCAGTTCACTCTGTCGCGAACGCATTGTTTTCCAGAGATTCGGTGGCGACAGACGATGGATTAAACGATGAATAAGTGATTTATTAGCTGCCGCTGTCACGCTGGTTAGATGGATTACTACAAGTGACCTATGACCCCACTTACCAGAGTCCTCCCTGGCGTTTCAAAGCGGGAGAGGTGTGCGTCTGTGTTTGGACTGGGGAGGTGCGCTGGCCAGCTGTAATCTTGTGACAGGATGGGACTACTTGATCAATGGCCTAATGAACAGTGTATTACACTGGCCCAATGAACTGACTTGCTTTAGTCGGACAGATGTGACTTTCCTTGGTTACCTGGTTTATGGTACACTCAAAAGAAACAAATATATATTGGAGAGCTGTGAAGCTTAGAATGCCCGCATCAGTGCACTGGGTGTTCTGAACTGTTTGACTGACCTCAGCTTTAATTGAAATTCTTTGACTGAGGGACGTAATGAACAGAGTGCATTCCCTGAACAACATAAAAAAAGAAATACGTACATAAAGAACATATGTTGGTTAAATATCTATTCTTGTTTCTGTGTTTCTAATTTATGATTGTGTTATTAACTAATATAAGTCAATGATCATATTAAACCAACTCATTTGTTTTATAATTAATAATAACAACTAATGGCTGGCTGTAAAATGACTAAATTTGTTTTTAATGAAGAGATTTGAGTAAAAATATAATGTAGGATAAAGTCATTTGTATATTTGTTAAAAACAATCTAATTAATGTCTAGTGTTCGGGAAATCATCATTACGTTTTTAAAGGTGAAATTCAAATGCATCATATCCTTGTTGGCGGGAACTGTTTGAATAGAAGAGAGAGACATGCCAGCTGCAATGTTTCTAATTGTGGACAAACATAGAATTAAATTGAGGAAAATAATGTGATCAATTGTGCCTTCTTGTTTTTGCTTCTGCTCTGCATTTACAATTTAACCAACACCTGATTCTCTACTCTTTCTCCTCACCCCCCCCATCTCACTATCATTCTCTTTCTGCTGTGATGAGCTTTTTGATATAAAAAACTAAAGGACAGAGGTTTTGTACCTGGCCTGACTTTGTTATGGGATACATAATAAGAGAAGTAATATGCTTTAAACATTAAATAAGACTTTAATTGGAGCACATGAAAAACGTGCCATCTGAAGATGTAATTGAATGTCACCACTGAGCTGGGGAAATTAAAATAGGTCATTTTATGTGTTGCTTTATTTTTGATTGAATCCACTTCTAAGTCATTGAGACAGTAAAATTATCCATTTTTAGATGCTATGTAAAGTGCTCAATGCCAGCATGCTATTTTGAAAGAAGAGTAGAGCGAAGGAAGAGGGGAGAAATGACATAGACAAATCTCTGAACATTGGCAGTTGTCCTCCATTCTCTCACAAACAGACGTACAAATTATGGTAAAAATCCCTCTCATTAAATGTCCTCTCATTAATTGTTTCTCTGGATATGCCCAAAATATTTTTGGTATGCATGTTCCAACGCTGATATACTATATATATGTATATATATACACGTGTGTATATAAATATGTTGCACAGTGTAAAAATATATAGAAATATTAGAAAATCCAAAACAGTTTTTTGGGGATGTGTATGTATCTCATCCATAGAAAGGCACATTGCCAAAGTGTTTCCTTTAGTGGAGGTGCAATTCAAAGAGCTCAATACTAGGGACAGACACTTAAATTAGGTCTCCCACAATTCCCAGCGAACAAACGAGGCCACTTTCTGAGCCAGCCTTGGAGGCCCCTAAAGGCCCCCAGTGGGAATACAGCGAGTGGGGAATGTGGTGGTTGGGGGTTAGGGGAAGCTCACCTCAACACATTCATGGGGGAGACAGAGTTCCATAGGGGGCTAAATCCCATATATCCAGAATCATCCGATTTAGACTCAAATCCTCCCCACAGGCTGGTATTGACAGTATCCAGTAGTGGCTGTAGAATAGGTTTAGCCCACAGGGCAGGGTGTATCAAAAATCAAAAAGACACTTATCATATGATAATCACATATTGTCTAGTGTGTGTGTGGGTGCAGGTGTCCCTACGTAGAAAAACAATAAAAAAAGCAACCTTCTCTCTCTCTTTTCTCTCTCTCTCTCTCTTTTTTCTCTCTCTCTCTTTTCTCTCTCTCTCTCTCTCTCTGTATCTCTCCGTCTAGTTCGCTCTCTTTCTCAAATGGATAATTCTGGTGATGCTCGTGACAGGCCATGGTTTAGATTTTGATTTATGTTCTTCCAAAGCTAAAATCAAAGAATCCATCTAGTGCTATTTTATGGCAGCTGAGATGATGAATGGCGCAGTCTCTCGGCCAAACGAAGCTGCTGTGTCTTTGCCCCGGATTTTAATTGCTAAAGTAGCCAGTCATTGCTCAGGATTCAACTACGAAAGGCGCATACTCTCTCCCTCTGTCTCTCTCTGTCTCTCTCTCTCTCCCTCTGTCTCTCTCTGTCTCCAGCTCTACTCCTCTTTTTCCCTCTCTCCCTCTCTTTCTCCAAAGTGCAGAGGAGATGGTTGCTTTGAACGAAAATTGAATTTAGTTTACAGTAACTTGCTGTTAAATCATTCATAGCGTGGCCATAGGGAACTCGTATAACAAGTATAACTAATGGCTCTTGTAATGGGCCAAACTTTGAAGTGTAAATTTAGCATGTATATTTAATGTATGGAAATCATATTTTTTAAGTAATACGCCTGATAAGAATTTGATTCATTTTTGGGGGGATATTCAAATGTCCAGCGTCGCCTCTTGTTCAGCAAGACTTCTCTTTATTTTCTCCTTTATGAGAGACATTTCCTCTTCTCTTCATTTTGAAAGTGAGAAGGATGGTTCAGGAAGAGGAAAAAATGAGATTATTGTGCAAAACACTGTAGTTATGTTATTGATTTTGATAGCCCAAGTGATGTAACTGTTCCAATGGAATATTCAGAATGATTCTTGTCTCCCATTATGAGTGTGTGTTCTTTAATATGAGGTCTGAAAGGCATTCGCCTCCCAAAAATCTAATTTAGCTCAGCAACACTTCCTCATGAGCCATAAAATTGATAAACACATGTAAATAAAATCAGTCCTCCAAGCATCTATCAGAGGTGGAAATGTGACTACACCCAACTACTCCCAACCCCCAGTCCCCAGCCCCCATTTGAAATAAACAAACAAAATCAAAGTAGTACCACTGCATTTCAAAATCTCACAAAATCAATGATGCAAATTTGAAAAACAAGGCAATACATTCTTTAACATCTGCGGGCCCAGTGAGAATTTTTAATAATTTTTAATAAAGCATGATTGTAGTTTGTAACACTGAATAATTTAATCAAGAGGAAATGTGGAACCGAAATAAATACATAAAAAAATAAAAAACTCCCACAAATATTTTAGTGTGTGTGCGAGAGCAAGCGAGAGTGTGCATATTTAGAATATATTTTATTGTGTATGTTTGAGCTTTTATTGGTGTGTTTGTCTATGTACACAAACTGCATGACTATTTCTGCTCTTTTCATTGGGGCATTATATCAATGACACCAATTGCCCTGGAATCGCATTTTTCGGATGATAGTAACAGTATCCCTTGGACATGAGGAACAAAGTAGAAAGCCTCATCTTCTGCATGTATGCTGGATGAGAAAAAAAAAAGCCTCAGGTGAAAGCCAGCCTGGCAGTAATTTATAACAATGACATGGGAGCGAAGTTTCTCTAAATGAGGCATTCAGATAGCCAAACCAGTCATTTATCCTGATGATTAATACAAATGATATTCGTAATAATAAATATCACTGCCTCACAGCGCAAGCAGGGAACAGGAAGAAGAGGAAGGCTGCACATCCACGCAGCTAAACATCCCCAGTGCACTGAATACCTAAGTGGGTCTCCGTGTGTTAGCACACGCGTCAGGCACTGTTTTAGCATTTTCTGTGATAGCCAAACATGTTATATACACTGAGAAACAGGGTTGGTGAGTCTGTGTCCCTGTTGCATTAGCTTATGTCGGCGAGAAAACAAGAGAAAGAGAGAAAAGTAGAGAGAGATGGTGGGAGTAAGAGAGAGAGGGAAAGAGAGAGTGTGTGTGTGTGTGTTGAGGAAGATACTTTGAAAGGATAGATTACTAAGTTACTAGTTACCTCACACTGGAATTAGTTAAACCAAAGCTAATCTTGGAACGACCCTTGTGAAATAAATAAACAATTGTTATATGTAAATCAGAAATGTCATAGACCACAAATAACATTGGCACAAGAGGTCACGTTAGGGTCATTTGTTACTATTTTGTGAACTATGTTTAAAGTGAGAACTAGGCAGGATGGAGATTTATTTGTACAGTGGTGTGTCGATTCATTAGTTACCTACATTACATGAAATATTAAAAGTCGACCTGAGTTTGAATTAAGTTTACCTCTAAGCTACTGCCAAATGCAATTCAATTACATCACCCTACATGTAGTTTCCTACTGACTAACTCTGTCTGTGTGTGTGTGTGCGTGTGTGTGCCCGAATATGCACAAAAACGCTTATGTGTGTGAAAGCCTAGGTGGTAATGCAGTTTTCACACAGCACACTCAGCCGAACACACTGTACGCTTTGCATCCAGAGCTTTTCCTAAATATTGGCCCTATTATGTATTTCTTTGTTGCTCCCATGTTATAATGCACCAAAGAGCGCTATCATAATCTGGGGGAGATGGGAGCTGCTGTAGACGTTTTTTAAACAAATGAAGCTGTCACTGAAACACAAAGCCCCAGAGAAAAATTAGAGCCCTGGATGCCGTACTTATGCAGAGTGCTCTTCTCTTTCTTGCCATCTCTCTTTTCTCCTCTCCTCTTTTCCTCCCTCGCTTACACACCACCACCGCAGCACTCGTTCTTTATCTCTGAGGATTATGTAATGGTCAAAAAAAAAAAAAACACACATATATATATATATATATATATACATAAACATATTTGTCAAACATTGCACCTCACTTCCCCACCTCCGCTTACATTCCCATGGTGCACCACGGCCCACCTCCATCCCCCCACCCTATTTCCTGTGGCAGTGCATCGTGATTAAGCTGTGTCCAACTTCCAGAGTCTACAGTGGTTCTCCTCCACGCCGCAACACTTTAGCTCCCAGAGAGAGGACTGGGTCGGCTTTTTCTCTCCCACTATAGCAACTATTTCCCACTTCAAACCGCGCTACATAATACGCTTCCCCACTCCACCAGCCATCTCATGATGAGGGGAGGACAGGGGAAAAATAGAATCATATATCTGAGAACGAACATAAAGAGTCCGTTCATTTGTAGGGGAAGAATGCATTGATGTCAGAGCCTGATAAAGTTTATGTCTTCCTGACATTTTATAAAAGTAAACACGTTCCGGGCAACATGACATCACTAAGTAGGTTAAGTGTAGTTCCACGCTGTCATCGATCATTACAGAATGTAGCATATTCGGCTGTTCGGCTGTTCGGAGAGGTAAAAGTTTTCCACTGTACCGAGATGACATTTAATTTTTCATATCTCCTCCGTAGTCCTGGAATGAATTTTGGCAGACCTGATGCAATTTAGTAGCTTGGCAGTTTAAAATTGGGCAATGAATCACGCGGATTCAATGGGAGCGAGTCGCTGCATAATATTTTCTCTGTGTCAGGAGAAACAGAGAGGTGCTGAGTCTTTGGACAGTGGACCCCCCCCCCCCCCGACCCATCCTCCTTTTCCACCTCCCCCTACTCCTCCACCTCCTTCTCTCCACTGCCTCCTGTCTAGTGAACGGGTAGCATATCCCTGCTGTTTCCACAACCTGGGAAAGGTAAAACATTAATATCCACATTAGCTCTGAGGGGCCCAAATCAATTACAAAAGTGCTATGAATTTATCTCGTTGAAAATCTGTAAGTCAAGTGTCTCACCGTAATAACATCGGTGAAAGGGATACTGTGTGATTGCTAGGGATTGAAGTGATTAAGGGCTAGTTTTTGGTGTGCTCCATATGATTGATTTCTAGTGTTTGTGGATCCCTCAGAAGAAACGGTCCAAGCCCCACACCATGCTGTACAATAAACACATACTTCCAGTCCAATCTGTGCAATTACAGCGAGTGGCCAGATATGAAAGAGGGACATACCACATTCTTCCCGATAGAAATCTCCTCCAACTCCACACGCTAGGTCCGCGACGACAGCTTTCTCTAGTCTCTCCACACACCCCCCCCCCCCCCCCGCCC
The DNA here is from genome assembly GCF_011004845.1 of Esox lucius. NCBI lineage: Eukaryota > Metazoa > Chordata > Actinopteri > Esociformes > Esocidae > Esox > Esox lucius. Next base: position 8,147,236 of record NC_047570.1, read on the forward strand.
CCCGGCCGCTTATCGCTAAACCCAAACAATGAGCCCCGTCCCTGCAAACCCCCCGTCCCTGCAAACACAAACGCCTCCGTCCGGCGCGTAAAAGGCTCTATATGTGCTTCTAAAAGGTGAGCGGGTCCAGAGGGCTTCCCTGTATCTGATTTTTGAGAAAGAGCACCGTGGGTAGAAATCAATAATACCAGGCGGAGTGGGCCAGTCGTTGTGAGGTGCCGTTCCACTGAGCCTTCCTCCGCCCCCACCCCCCACCGCCCCCAGCCCTGGCCCCCTCTCCAGTCCAGATGAACTCAAACAAGCAAAGAATGGACTGACAACGGTTTTGACACGACCCGTTTATTAGCCCCGCCGAGCGGATAAGTGGCAGAGCTCGGCCCGGGGCCGGCGCCGCAGAGAGAAGCGGCCGTACGGCGCGCGGCGTACTGCGCTGCGCCGCACATGCCACGCGCCAGGCAGCCATTTGTCAGGGTCACCGTCAGGAAAATTAGTGTTTATTCTTGTAGAAAAGCCGGTGATGAATTGGTTTATTTATATGCTAAGGGATTTCTGCCCTCTCTCCTCCACTCTGCCTCACCTAGGGTGAAAACGATAATTTCACCCTCATGTAGGTCTGCGAAGGTAGGCTCTGCATATGTAAACAGGCATCGCCATGTAGACGTTGTTAGCTTTCACCAGAACAAGGAGCGTCGGTGTAGAGCATTAACCTCTGGGGTAATGTAAACCTGCAGCGCTGTTACCAAAGCTGCCATCAGCGCCAGCCTGTACAGTTCTGTGTACGCCCACAACCCTACACAGTGAAAGATCACATTAACACGGGAGCAACCACTTGGGCCTTCTTTCTCTCTCGCACACTTTTAAGATTTGAGCCCCTCATTAACGTGGCGCACAGTGCGGCGCACAGAGGCAGTCGCTAGTTGAACACAATGGCTAACGCTCAGCGCGTGGATCGTGGTGAGTTAAATACGGCTGGGGGAAAAAAAAGGTTTCCTTAGTTTTTTTTTTAGGAGTGTGCCCTGGTAAGAGTTACCCTAAGTGTTATCGCAGGCCTAAGCAAGTAACTCGTAAATATGCATATGGTAAAAATAATCAGTCCATTTGCCTCTCCAAAGCTGGCCGGCCTTTTAGACGTGGAATAGTCATTATTAAACATAATAATGGCTTTTAGAAGTTGCCGCGTGCTCCCACACGGTGAATAATTCAGCGATCCGGCAAGGCAAGGGCTTCTGCCAGGACACGCTTATCGTCGAGGCGCTAGTCAGGTGGGCCCTACCTGAGCTGACAGGATGCATTTGCCTAAATTATTTATTTAATTCACCCCCCCCCCCCAGCACGGCACCACCCCCCACGCCGTCACGTTTATTTCAAGCGGCGTTAATTACGGTCGCACAAGCTGTTAAGCTGTCGTCTGACGATTAACAAAGTCAAGCACAAACCCGGCACTGCTTCCCAACTCGGCAAATGGGATGGGGGGGTGGGGGGTAACAGAAAGATCAGCTTTATGACAGCCATTGTTAACACAAACAGAGGGCCATAAAAGTACGGGAGCTTTTACACGGAGTGAGCAGACAATATGAATAAACGTAATTTGTGAAACGTCTCTCCTAATTAATTTGGGAGTTGCTCGGTATGCCAGTGCGTTAAAAGTTAAAACAACACGCTTGTCTTTGAGCCGTAATTCAACTTGAACACACTGCTCCCAGCATACTGCTGTCACCGAACGCCGGGGAATTCGGTTTGATGTTGTCCCACTGTATGTCTGGCTCATGCGGAGATGCGATAACAGAACGACGACTCTGAAGATAACTCTAAAAGAACGATGCCAAATTACTATATAATGTCAGCTAAGATGTACCATCTGGTTCCATACCATTTTGGGGTCTGGAAGAAAAATGCAATGATAATGGAAGCACATGGAACGACCTGGTCACTTACAGAACTTTTAATGAATCAGTCTAGAGTAGGTAGTAGGTGGCCCAGCAGTAGTGTCACCGAAAGGTTGTTGGATTAACTCCCAGACACCGCAAGGTGAAAAATCTACTCTGGATAATTGTCTGGTAAATGACCTATATATAAGTATGAATGTGTAGTCACAGAACCACATCATTAGCATACTATAACTACATCAGAAGGCAAATGTTTAATGTGCAGCTTCAACTAGACTGTTGTTTTTTGTTTATATAACAATGAAATGAATGTTCCACATTCTACCCATTTGGGATTACATTTATGTTCCACATTGTACGCATTTGGGATGAAATGAATGTTCCACATTATAGCCATTTGGGATGAAATGAATGTTCCACATTATAGCCATTCGGGATGAAATGAATGTTCCACATTGTAGCCATTTGGAATGAAATGAATGTTCCACATTGTAGCCATTTGGGATGAAATGAATGTTCCACATTGTAGCCATTTTGAATGAAATGAATGTTCCACATTGTAGCCATTTGGGATGAAATGAATGTTCCACATTGTAGCCATTTGGAATGAAATGAATGTTCCACAATGTAGCCATTTGGGATGAAATGAATGTTCCACATTGTAACCATTTGGGATGACATAAATGTTCCACATTGCAACCATTCCTTTCTGTTGACTTGTTGACAAGTATTTCTTCTTTCTATTCTCAGGCAGTGAGTGGGATGAGATGGCTGAAAATAAACTCATCACGAGGATAACTGTACGAATGGCATTGGTCCTTACGATTCACTAGCATTCCCTCCAAATGTCGATCAGAGATCCGGGCTGTCAGGGTGTGTCGGGCCGTCTGCTGAGCATTTGAGCTTGGTGACTTCCCAACGTGGAGAGCTCACCCTCTTGCCACTTTGTAAAATCACATTAAACTAATGACAATGGGAGTGGAAGGGAAGCAACACAGAATGGCTGTAGATGGGCTGCATGTCAGGAGGGTTTAGGTTTCTTTCCTTTTTTTCTAACAGGGGGGTGTTGTTTTGGAGGGATGGAGAGTCGTTTACCGGCTGTGTGGCGGCGGATGGAGTCATCGTTTCACGCTGCGGGCATGTGGCCAGCGAGGGAGCCGTCCTGTCTCGAATGATGTGTCACTCTGTTCATTGTTGCCGCCTCGCATTCAAAACCAGAGAAAATAAAAAATATATAAAACACAGAAGAAAAATAATCATTGACAAATGATACTATTTTGTCCCCTAAAATAGTGTTTCTTTGCTTTATAAAACCCCCAGTATGATTTTAGTGGCCTTTGGCTATAACCGGTTCCTTGTAAAGTAGTATTTCCATATTGCATTACCAAACAAAGAGTTTTCCATGTTCACCTTCTCACTTCGGGGAAAATGGGTGTATCATTTCGTAAAAGCTTTACAAAGAGATGTATAACCAAAATGCCAATGCCGGAATTGGTCATTGCGCATAGTTTTAAATGAATAGTTCATTCATTGTGGAAAAACACAAACACATCACAAGGCACATTTCAACGTTGTACAAATCTCATGTTGTACAGTATGTTTGCAGGATCTGATGGTCAATTTCAGACTGTCCTCATTATTTTCCATCAGGTTTCCACAGGGGCCCAAGGCTGTTTATGACGGCAAGGGGCCACGGAGGTCAAAATCAAACCGTCGTTCGACTCTCACCTCTATAACACTCATGTTCATTTTTGACTGACAGAGCTATTCATCTTTGTTCCATTGGTGAGGGATTGACATCACAGTAAAAAGCATCACTCTTTTCTCTCCGACTCTCACACACACACACACACACACACACATACTGCGGCTCTCGTAAAAGGGGTGGAGGTTTAGAAGGTGAAAGTTTATGTGCCACGGCGGTCTGATTAGAAGTGCACAGATCTAAATGGAATGGGCTTCTTTTACTTCATTTTCCTCATGGATTTATGAGTTCTTCTGAAAATGACTGGCAGCCTGTTTAAAATGGTCAGTGAAGGATATACAGAATAAGCTCCTATTCGGTGTGTGTGTGTGGGCTTGTGTGTGTGTGTGTGTGTGTTTGTGCATGCTTATAAGTATGCGTGCCTGTGTGTGTGTGTGTGTGCGCGTGTGTGTGTTTGGGGGATGCATGTTTATGTGTGAGGGCAGTCACGCGTCTTTAGCCCTCTCTGCAGTGGCTCGTCGGGACTGATATCAGCCTTGCAAATGTGACGTGAAGCCTGTGTGCACTTGAGGATGATTCAAAGTGCCACTCAACAGTGTGGCTACGGCGTTTCCAAACACACTTGTCATTTAAAGGCGGGAGAAATGCTCTCCCATCCAGTTTAGTGGGTGAAAAGGCTGCTTAGGATATTAGCATCATCCTAGTAATGCGCCTTAATCTCCAAAACACGCTCGCGGAGACAAAGCATGAAGCCCAATAAGACACATTAAAACGCTTTGGCCCGCCTAAAACGGCCACCATTACAGTCAATTATTCATCAATACCCTATTTATTTTACCTTTAATGTCACTCACAACAGGAGAAAATTGCATATTCATGTATAATAAATCGGCACACCCACCCAGCTCATAATGGCCCATGTTTATGGTGTTCCAGATGTATTATTCATCAACGGGAGACAATCGCTGGATGTAACCACGTCACATTACTGTCACATTCGGAGGGACTTAAGGGGGCCAGTCAGGAGGGTTTAGTAAACGGGAGACGAGACGCCGGCGGATCCGACTGGAGCAGACTGACCACCAATGTTGGAATATGGCAGCCAGCCCCCCGTCGGCGCCTCGGTGGCGTCTGCGGCAAATGCACGGATCAGATGAGCGGCGCGGCGCTCGCTCCCTCTCTTAACGTGTCACGGCGAATCAGAGATCGAGCCGGCACGTACTCCAGCAACTGTGGTGTAGTCACAACCCCAGTCCCGTGTTTCACTGAAAGGTCACTTGTGAAATATCACCTCACGCATTTGCTGCCTCAACTTTTATTAAGGAGTTGGACGCTCTCCTGTTCTCAGTGTTGGGGATGTGGTGCGTGTGTTTTGGTGTTCCTGCGGTAATTTTCAGACGTTAATTGAAAAGCGCTACATATGTTACGCCAGTATATATCTGTGCTTTATTGAAAATGGTGAGTCTTTTTTCTGTTTTGGTTTCAATTATTCATATGGTAGTGAGGACCATTCCCGGATGGCCTTTTGGTAAAATGCCACCCAGACATGAACCTATATATCTGCATGATGAGGAGTGGAGAAGGCTCTCTCCAATAAAATAATGGAAGGAGAAATCCATTCTAAAACTAAATGTTACCTTTGCATGAGAATGGACGTGTTCACCCACAGAAATGTGAATTAAGTCTGTATCCGCAACAGTTGCACTCATAGGGCAACCCATAAATCTGGGTAAAATGTCCGGGCTACAACATGTCAGTGTCAATGGGCTGTTATGCATCAGGCCGCTGCACTAGGCACAAAGAACCTAACACCTGTCTTTGTTAGTCGTACGCCTTGATTGACATAAAGATCACACAGTGTTGCTGTCCAACATTGGCATGGTCCGGCGGTCAAGGTCGCGGGTTTGAATCCGGGCCTGCTGTTGTTACTCCTCTACCGTTCACCGCCGTCTCTTTTAAAACAAAGCGTTGAATAAAATGGCAGCCGAAGTGAACGAAAAATCGGAGCTCTGTAACGTGAAGAAATGTGCGTTCAGATAACGTCAGCGCTGTATTCTGAGTGTTATACTCCCTCGGTGTACGCATGTCCTCTCGTACTCCTTATCCCGGAATAAATCCATTGTGGACAGACTCTCGTTACCCACAAATCTATATTCCTGGGAGATAAGGACACAAGCATTTGTCATCTCGGGCCTGCCGTTTAATAAGGTTAACCACACGGAGAATGCAATACCCCAGAAGGCAGCTAGGTAAGGCAGTGGGGTATGTACGCACGCGCATGCTTTTCAGGTGTCCGCAGGTCAATAAGCAACGCTAGCGCGCCAGAACGTCCAGTGTGTTGGGAGGGAAAGTATCCACGACAATGTCCTCCCGTGTCAAGCACTGTTCTAGAGAAGGGTGCGCGAAGTGGAAGAGGCAGACCTTCTGAAGGAACATGGACTTCTTTCAGCCCACCTTGATGAAAACGGAGAAGGCCAGACAGCAATGAGGAGGGAGAGCCAAATGGAAAAGATTATGATGAATAATTATCACTATGCGGGCCATAAAACTATGTGTTCTTCTTGACACAAAAATCCACAAACCATCAATCATCAATTTGTGATAGGTGGGTGTCGACTGTATATGATTTGAGATTAAGCACTGCAATAAGAGAGGTCATTTGTCTTATTGGTTAACCTTTGAGCAAGACAAATAACCTTTTGGAATTTTCCATGGATTTCACAGCCTCTCGAATTGTTTTGCTATTCATGGCAAGTCCTGAATTCGGACTAATGTTATGCAATGTAATGTCAAGAAGTGCGTCCCTCGGGGAAGTTAGCTAATTACTTCTTATTTCACAATTCAACCACAATAGACCCTGTTGCCCACCTGTAAAGCACTCCACCGTCCTCACTTCTCTTTTCAAATCACAGCATGGAGAGGGAGAGACCTTGAGAGAGATCCCCGCTCTTCCTTAACAATGGAAACAGAAATGTAACAGGGCAGAAAAGAGCTTCGACTTTCCCCTGCCGCCTCCGCAGACAGCGCTTTTTTAAACAATACACTCATATCGCCTCGGGCTATTGTCACACATATCTCTCCTCATAGCGGGAGGAATTAGCAAACTTTCTGTAACGGTAATTGAACCTCCTTTTTGTGTCTTTTTCTTTCCCCCCATCCTGAGAGTAGAAAAAGGTGTTTTCAGCTTGTTTATGCTGCAGAGACTGTAGGCTAGTGTTTTTAGGAAGGCAATGTTAGAAGGTTACAAGGCCATGCTGGAAACAAGGAAACAGGCAGAGTAGTAGGTTCTGTGACATGTCAGGCGGTATTATTGCAAGTCAAATGTACAGTTAGAGAGAGCGGTTGTCTCATAACTTTGGTAGCTTCTATTTCCGTGGGAATAGTGCTTCTTCTGATTGGCTTGAAGGAATGTCTCCAACCACATCGTGAATGTGCGGGATCTTCACGTTTTCCAAAACACGTGAACTCTACGTAAACTCCACGGTGACGGACTAACCTTGGACCTGAAACCGTTAAGGTGTCACGTCAAAAACAGGTGTGGAAAATCTGCGCGTGTTCTTTGTTTGTGTCCGGGCGCCCTTCCTCCCCTCACTCATGCTGTCTGGCTTTCCCCCCGCGCTGTCCCCCTCAGGCCTTTCCAGTGTCAGTTTATCAGCGCATCTGGAACGTTCCCTAATTCAAAGGGCAAATCTCATTGTAACCCGGTGGGCCCGCGTGTCACCGAGACAGACACGTGTTGGAGAGTGGAACGGAAGCCATTTGTCCCGGGGACCTTTCCGTCTCTCAGGCCTGTGTGAAACGGAAGGGAGAGGAAAGGGGAAGGGGGGGTGGGAGCGTGATCGGAGCCAGGCTTATCAGTGCAACCTTGCTGGTGAATTAGCGGACCCTTGAGTGATAAGGCCCGGAACTATCCGGAGAAAGGGGGGTGCGGTGCCAGTGGAGTGACAGCTCGCTGGCTGGGGCCTTGTCGGCTGTCAGTCATTGCTCCGCCAGCTTCAGGCAATCTTTATTTATGCCTGAGCACAGCCTTGACCCAACGTCCACAGAGTCCTCAGCAGAGGGGAGCTGTCTCAAAGTGTTTTAGTTATTGACTAGGAGAATATGTTTGCGAGAGGAGAACAAGACAAAGATGCGGGTTAGGGGGAAGACGGTGAGAGGAAGTGAAGTGTTACAAATACATAGTGGTGGAATGATACAAACACATATGCACGTGGTATTCTACTCATCCACACAGAACGTGCTCGTTATCTAACTAGAGTACGGCTGTGGTTGTGATCAGATCATCAGGACATTTCATGGCAGGTAGGTTACAAGGTGTACAAGGTCTCTCTTCTCCGTCTGGTTGCAGCTAGCATTTGGATTGTGCTCGCTGCATCGCGATGGAGGAGGATTCCTCATTTTGAATGGGAGCTGTGAGGAGTCAGCTTTGATTCCCCCAGCCGTCCATGCAATCCCTTAGGGTGAATCGGACCTGTCAGGTCCATGATGCCCGGCTGTCACCTCGCTCTGGCATGATGGAACGTGAGATGATATTGAACAACGCCAGTTTGGCACTCGGATGTTAGCGAGGTTGCCGGCCTGACAGCAGCCAGTTTATGGCTTTAATCCCAAGGTCTTTAAACCATGCTTGACACAAATTGAGGTTGGCTTTTTACCGTGGGGGGGGGGGGATCATGGATAGTTTACCCTCTCTCTTTACCTAAAACTGCTTTTAACAATTCATGCTCGTGTGTCAGCCCCTCATTTTGAGTGACAGGTTGAAGCAGAGAGGGAGGCACAAGGACAGGCAGAGATGTTTATTAGGAAGGAGGGGGAAAAAGATGGCCAACATGGAAAAGACGGACAGGTTTTTCCTTAAGATGAGCTGCAGTTCATTATGAAGTTAAGATTAAGAACATTGTCAAGTAGCGAATATTAACCAAGCGATGATACAAAACTAAACATATGATAAGGCTGTAATTACAAAAACAAGGTCTACAGTGGAAATCAAATGACAAAGCCTTACAACAGCTGTCTATTGTCATATCAATAGTCTCCAGAGGATGGACTGTGTCAAGCAACTTTAATTCATTACACTGAACCATCATTATTATTAGGGCTTTTGTTAAAATTGTAGGGATTAAGATTAATTGTGTTTACCGTCTGAAAATGTGTTTACTAACTTTTAATCTGACATGGCAGTGCATTGCCAGAGATGTTTTTTTCTTTCCAAGGCGGATATACATGACTAACTGTCTAGAGTAAAAGGTGGGAAATGAGGGCACTGGAGAGGAGCTGATTTTCCATATGAGAGTTTGGATTAGGGATATGTAATCCCTGTTATGCTGATGATCTACAGATTACCATATTATTTAGGGAGTTTCACTGTCATTAATAAAACTAATCCCAGTGTTCTCCTAAATGGTAAGGTGCTGAAACAAAGACTCGGTCGGTGATAAAATAATTGACTGTATAGAAACTGACAACCGGATGTTAAGAACAGCGCCTGCTGTGATATGATGCCTGCCTACGAGAAATCGCCAGGGGAGACAGGAAGGATGGGAAAAAGCTAATTGATTCGTACGTTCACATGCCCCCTTTTGCAGTGTTTATGAAGGTTTACGGTCTACTTGACTATAAATACACAAAAATCCCCACTCAGTCAAAATGGAGGCCCAGAATTTCTATTGTGTTACCCCCTCAAGCATTCCTGCTGGAGGGGGAACTAACCCCCTAAGGAAGTATGGATCGCTCTCTGCCTTCCCCCTCAGGCCTACTCCCCCTCAGGCACAACGATTGAATGGGGATACAGACAGACAGGACAGACTGGAGGATCTATGCTACAAAGAGCTCCGGGTGAATATAGGTCAAGTTTACTGTAAATAGCTTAAAGCTCCAATTGGAAGATATTGACTGCTATCGTGAACTCTGAGAGAATGAAGGAAGTGAGTCAGCTGAAGTCACCTTCGAAAAACATAAATGAAACAAATAACACGGATGAAACACACATCCCTCCACACATTTCTAGTAGACATGTTGCCACCGCAAAGAGTCATCATTCGACAAGCCCCCTATAGGTATGTGTCACTTGATATAAGTCAGCTGGCACACCGCGTGAGGACAACCCTCTGATTTAAGTAGCGTAATTAACACGGTTGATGTGCACTCGTGTGGACGTACAATCGTAAATATGAGCATGCGCATTTACCACTTGTGCGACGGCCTGACGATGCTCTCCGGGCTAGAGCAAGTCCACCCTGTGATGCACAGAAAGAAAATCAACTCCATGGAATCCCTCAGTCTATTTTTCACAGTGTTTTGGTGGTGAAGTCAAAAATGATACTTTACCTTCCTGAAAAGGCCTTCTCACAGATGGCCAATAAAAATGACTGATGTCCAGAGAGGTTTTGTATGGGAGGGGCTGTTGGAGGCACCCATAACTTTAGTCTTTTTTTTTTTGTGTGGTCTCACATGTGAATTAGATCAGCTCAACATGATGCCTGGCCCGAGACACTTCCATGACCCTCAATAGAATCTAATACTCGCTGATTTCTTCCTGTATTCTAAGCCCACAACTCATATCCCTACGCTGTACAAAGTGCACTGTTTTGGATGCTTTTCCCCCTCAAACTATTCACCATCGAATTTAACTTTGGCGTGTGTGAACTGAGGGTGTTTTATTAAGTAGGTATTGATTGTGATTTGATTAAACTTGCGCTAATTTGCTGCAAACCAGCAGACATTTAATCAAATAAAAATCAATAGGTTCTTAAGAGCCCTTGGTACATCCGTGGAATAGAAGAATACAGTGGATGTGTTATAAATGACTGGTTAGGGCACGCCAATATGGTAATGCATGTTGGGACAGAGAAGGGGAGTGGTCCAAAGGGTCTGTCACTCCCACACAGTAGAGTAGGATGGATTTGTGTTCAATGGGGAACAATTGGCCTTGGTGTTTCAATTCCCCCATGAGGAATTTACAACTCTTAGAGAAATAAAGCAAAAGTGAAAAACAGCCATTCCACACAATGGATCACACTGGGTTTTTACCATCTCTTTTCAGGAGCCGAACATCATTAATTTACTGCTTCTGTCTGAAATATTATACCATTTAAAATAGGATGCATGCTGTGTGCAAATGTTACATCGATACAATATGAAAAACACTGAAAGTGTACATGCGTATTGATTCCTGTTCGTTGAACCCTTTGCAGTACTGTGGCTCTGTCACAGCCGATGGAAGATGAGATGACATTAACATGGTATTTCCTTTATGTTATTTTTATGTTCCGTATTTAGCTTCAAATGCAATCTTTTCACATACAGCAACAGTTGTAATCAGTGAAAACATAATACCATTTAAAGTGCGATGTAATACACTTGCCATGTGTTCCACACTAACCCAGATGGACAAGGACATGGAGATTTTAATGCCCGTCTGCTGGTCGTGGTAATCCAACACATGCTCTGAGATCTCAGTCCAAATTCACGTTTACTCCTTCCCTTTCTTCAAAATCGAACCGAATTGTTATAGGTTCTGTTCATTTCCACGAGCTCAACCCTCTAGCTTTCTTTTGAGTCTCATTCCCTTTACCTGGCTGTTAGACAGACACAACGTGTGCTTGTGCCTTTACCCTCACACACCTTTGGCAGCAAATGTGACACATAACGCAATAATGATGATAAACATTCAAATGATATACACGTAAAGAAGGTGTGCCCTGTGTCAATGGGGGTCCCTGTGTGTTGGCTCCGAAGAGTCAAAATGATTAGAGGAGGGCTTGCACAGGCAATTATGCGATAATCTGTTTTTAAACAGTGTTTAGTGGCGGTAGCCCCAGACACATTTAAATAGGGATCTAGGGGAGATTTCGCAGGGAGCACATAGAAGGGTTTAGCAGGAGTTGAGTAAACAGGATTGGGTAAGTCCCACAGGCCCCTGGGTGTGAAGTGCATCCCTGTTAGCTCCTTTTAAAGGAGAGGTGGTGTTGTAGCTGCTCCAGTACATTTCACCTGCTCCCTGTATTAGTTGTGTTAACCTAAGCGGAATACGTTTGAATACATACTCAAGCAATTCGCCAAAATATCATACTAGATTCCATAATAATAGGAATTGTAAGCCAACAGGCATTTCAAAACAATGTTAGATAATTTTTGGTCGATTGTAAGTGAAGATAATTGCCAAGAAATCTCAGATGCTCCAATTGGCCAAACTAATGTTGAGCTTTAATACAGTGCCCTGGTGTAACCCTGGAGTCACTAGGTCACCATACAGGTCAGATGTCAATTAAGGCCTCCATACATCCTTCCTGACGTTCATTTGTCTTCATCTCAGCCAGTACCAACTTTGACCCCTCACAGACCAATCATGGAAATGCCTTGGATGCTGCTGCTTTCCTCATTTCTACCTTCTGAGGTTTCCTCTTGTCAAAATATCTCTGTTAATACGGAACTCTGCAAAGATTGACCCGGATTCAACCAGGACATTGATATATACTTTGGTTCTAAAAGTGAATCCATTTATGCAATTCGACGGCATATATTTGTTCATGCAAGAGTTGACGTTGCAAGAATAATCTGCGGTAAAACCAATAACAGAAGAAAAACAATTAATTCAAAATAAAAGCCGTTCAAAACAAGTAGCATGCAGAAATAGTGGCCCACCATACCATCTGGCAAAATGGCTGCTGTGCCTCATTGTCTAAAAATAGGATGAAGACAAATAGTTATCATTTGCGAAAAGCCCATGACAATAATGATGAATGAACACCTTTTCCGTCTCTGGTATGCCCTCTCTGAAGTCATTGCTTAAGGCTCTCTGTTTCCCTCTGTCTCTCTCCGGCTTTCACTCCATCCCTCTTTTCTGTGGTGCCCTCGCAGTGTGATCAACAATGTTAAACGGCTGGACTGGCCTCATCTGCATGGGCCAGGCCCTCACAAACAGCCCGGTGTGTTAGCAGGAAGGCGCTCCGTAATCTCCCCGATGGAACCGCCTGATCCCATGATTGATTAGCAATTTGAAATGACAACGAGGACCCCCTCCAACAGATCTGAGCCAAAGTTTCCCATGACTAATGTCCCCCCTGACAGGAAAAGATAAGGGACATCCTTCACCCCACTCACTGCCTGTTTTTGATAAATAACACTGCTGAAGAAGTGCGTCAAGGTCATTATTTTGTGAATAATACAATATCATAGCTTTATTTCCTCTAGTGTTTTCTCTTCTTTATGTGTAGGCCATTTTCACTTCTGCAAAGCTTGATCTGTTCAACATGGAAAATAACAGCACTGTTATTTGAAACAGTGTCATTGAGAATCTTGGAAGAAAGACACAAGACATTTTTGGGGAAATGCTTTTACTTAGCTTATATTAAGATATGGATTTAATATTAGAGTTGTTGCATTTTAACTTGTCACCCATGAATGTTTGATTCTGTGTAAATAGAATATCAGATTGCTTACCTGAGTCACATTCATTTTTAGCTAGCTGACAGGCTAAGTGGCTAGCTAGCATGTTACAACCATATGCCTATAAATGAGATTATAGATACAGTATATTCTATGCGCTATAACAGCGTAATAACACAGTATAAGCATGGTTATAAACAAACTTAAATAATCATAATGACTTATACCAGTACTCCACTAACTTGGTAAAAATAATGGTCCTGCATGATACGGGTCAGTTTTCCCTCAAGGATCATGTAGCATAATTAGGGCCAATAAATATAAAGATCAATAGTTACAATCTTAGTTGCCATGTGTTATAGCATGCTTATAAGCCACTGTAATATCATATTTTAATTGCAAAGTGATGTAAGGCGTTACGTGAAGGTGGTGAAAGGCCTAAGGCCAACAAACACCATAACCTGGGTGTTTTGTAAAAGCACTTAAAAAGGGCTTTTACATGTAAAAAGGGCTTCATAAAATACATTTGACTGATTGAAATACACCAGAAATGTGCAAAAGGTGCTCATTATTCTTCATCACATTCTCCAGAATTTTGGTATCAAACAGAGACAGCAAATAGTAAGCAATGTGATACATTATATACATTTAGGATAGATTTAAGTCAAAACTGTCATTTGACCTGTCAGAAAAAAATCACGGTATTCTTGGTGAACAACTCCAGTAATTGGCCTGGTGCTGTTGGTTATTGTTCTGCTGAAAGGTACATTTCTCTCCCAGTGTCTGGTAAAAAAGCAGATTGAAACAGGTTTTTCCTTTAGGATTTTGCCTGTGCTTATCTGCATGACATTTCCTTTTATCCTGAAAAACTAGCGACTTTGCCAATGTCAAGCATACTCATACCATCATGTAGCAATGACCATTTGGGAAAATAATCAAGCACCTATGAAGTAATGTGATGTGTTCAATTTGTACCATACTTTGGTTAAGACAAAATTAATTATTTTCATATTTTCTTTATATATTTGTCGTATATTTGTGTTGTTATATACAGTGGGGAGAACAAGTATTTGATACACTGCCAATTTTGCAGGTTTTCCCACTTACAAAGCATATAGAAGTCTGTAATGTTTATCATAGGTACTCTTCAACTGTGAGTGACGGAATCAAAAAAAAATATCCAGAAAATCACATTGTAAGATTTTGAAGTAATTAATTAGCATTTTATTGCATAAGTATTTGATACATCAGAAAAGCAGAGCTCAATATTTGGTACAGAAAACTTTATTTGCAATTACAGAGATTCCTGTAGTTCTTGACCAGGTTTGCACACACTGCAGCAGGGATTTTGGCCCACTCCTCCATACAGACCTTCTCCAGATCCTTCAGGTTTCGGGGCTGTCGCTGGGCAATACGGACTTTCAGCTCCCTCCAAAGATTTTCTATTGGGTTCAGGTCTGGAGACTGGCTAGGCCACTCCAGGACCTTGAGATGCTTCTTACGGAGCATTGTCCCAGCTCTCTTCAGGTCATTGACCAGGTCCTGCCGTGTAGTTCTGGGCTGATCCCTCACCTTCCTCATGATCATTGATGTCCCACGAGGTGAGATCTTGCATGGAGCCCCAGACCGAGGGAGATAGACCGTCATCTTGAACTTCTTCCATTTTCTAATAATTGCGCCAACAGTTGCTGCCTTCTCACCAAGCTGCTTGCCTATTGTCCTGTAGCCCATCCCAGCCTTGTGCAGGTCTATAGTTTTATCCCTGATGTCCTTACACTTGGCCATTGTGGAGAGGTTGGTGTCTGTTTGATTGAGTGTGTGGACAGGTGTCTTCTATACAGGTAACGAGTTCAAACAGGTGCAGATAATACAGGTAATGAGTGGAGAACATGAGTGCTTCTTAAAGAAAAACAGGTCTGTGAGAGCCGGAATTCTTACTGGTTGGGAGGTGATCAAATACTTATGTCATGAAATAAAATGCAAATTAATTATTTATTATCTGGATTTTTTATTATCTGGATTTTTGTTTTAGATTCCGTCTCTCACAGTTGAAGTGTACATATGATAAAAATTACAGACCTCTACATGCTTTGTAAGTAGGAAAACCAGCAATATCGGCAGTGTATCAAATACTTGTTCTCCCCACTGTATAGGCTGCCTATTTTAGAATATGTTTATTTTGTATTCTATTTTTATTCTTCATTGCTTTTTATTTTTTGTTGTTTTTTAGTCTTTTGAACATTTTAAAGTCACCCTATTGTGATGGTTATCTTTAGTTTTCTCACAGCAACTGTTTAACAATCACCACCGCCCTCATAATGACATCCCAGAGCACTTTACTTCCTGTCCTGCAGCTCAGATCAGAATGATGACTGTATCTTTTGATGTGCTATGTGGTTAAATACATGATCATCATCGTAATGATTCATTGAACCAGCGAAACATTGATATGTCTGATTTGTTGATTCTACACAAATCATTGCCCTTTGTGAGACTTTCTAAAAGCTCCCTGGTTTTTGTAGTTGAATCTGTGCTTGAAATCCGATACTCGACTGAGGGACCATGTTTTATATATGGGGGTCAAATGAAGTGGCAGTCATTTTAAATTACGTCAGTCAATATTTACGTAATTCATACACAGTGAATCCATGGAATGTATTAAGTGGTTTGTTAAGATAAATGTTATGCCTGAACTACTTACAGCAAGCAACCTCTGTATTTGAGTTATGTAAAAAAGTGTAGAATTTCAATGTTTTGACATTATAGAATATGTTGTGTATAGCATATTAAAAAAATCATAATTCAATCCATTTCAATCTCATTTGCAACCCAAAAAGAAAAAACACCTGTAGAAATAGCACACATTTTTCTAACACTATTGTAACTACAGCCAGTGCTTGGCTTGTGTAGGAAATCCAGAATGTCATCATGTTTACTGATTCAGACGTCGTGGATTCATATGTTTTCTCTCATTGTTTATTTTTTAAAGTTAATGTGGAGTCCAACACTTCATACAGTGTTAATGCCAGCAATTGCGGCATAACCACAATGCCCTGAAAATTGCCTCAGCACCGACTGAGGTTGGGAGGGGGGGTGATGTCAGACGGGGCTGTCCTGTCTCGCTGGGCTCTGGGGACTCCTTGTGGTGGGTGTGGGGACCTGCAAGCTCAGTGGTGGCTGCAGGCCGAAGAATGCGCTCCTTGCCGAGTGCATAGTTTCCAGAGGAAACTTCCTGGTTGAGCGAGCGGTGTGATAAAAAGCAGAACGGCGTGGTGAGATGCGCAACGAAGGGATATCGTCTCTGTCGAACTGCCAAACCTGCTGGGATTTGCTCTGATAAGGCAAGGTCATCAGCGTGGGGTGGGCAGAGAGGGAGGGAAGCCAACAATTTCAGTGCGATACAGAAATCGCAGTTTTCTTCGATACACATTTCATTCTGCAAATACAGAGACAAGAGATGTGTTACTGAGCCCCTGAGAGAGATAGAGGGAGGCAGGGGAAGAGCAAGCACTGGGCATGTGTGTGAGGAGAAGGGTTCAGAGCTAGTTCAGCTGCACCGCTTGACAAATTATTTGTGGAATTGTTGCATTCACAGTCACTTAAATAGGAATCTGTCAGAGGCTGCCTGCTCTGCTGTGTAGAACAGAGCAGCTTGCACAATGTCCCTGCGCTCTACCCTTGCCTATGATGGATTGAGCCTAATGCAAATTTACAACCATTTTATATGTCGATGCCTCCCCTGCCCGACCAGGAACATAGCTCAACATCACGCTTCAAGATGTCCGCCTCAGAACACCCTGCATCATTGGCCCCCTCTCAATCTCTACTTTCCCAAATCTCAGCAGAATAAAGATTAATGCTTTGGCTGCTGTAACATTGTACCTCACGAAAAATGCTTTTAATAGGATATTTTCTATGTTTGTCCTGCCAAAGGTCTCTTATGTATTTTGGCCATGCTTTTATACATTTTATTTGGCTATGTTTTTTGTTTGTTTTGAGCGGTTTTCCTTAAATATTTTCAGACAAAATGAGAAATGTTATGTCTACATGACTGAATGAATTATCCTGCAATGATCCAAATTTAAAATAGCGTTACTGTAGATATAGTCAGACACACCTAATACATTTGAAGGGCCAACTTCATAAACGCATAGTTAAAGAAAAACTTGTCCTGGAAGAATGGGAGAAAAAATAATTTTGAATATATAATGACATAATATCAAACTCAAAACAATTGGCCAGCTTGTATGACACTACAATAGCCTGTCTTTAAATGTGCTTCATTGGCCAAATCGGTATCCCTTCATTAACATATTGTGTAGTGGTGTATGACATGTACAGTAAGGTGCTGCCCGTAACTTTGCTCTTACAACATCAGAATGATCAGATTTAGATACAGCATCTGTAGGCCTACTATTTCACCCTTTTTTGGGGGGAAAGAAGCTTGTTTTTCACCTTATAAGCTTGGAAAGGCAATGTTGTGCCCTTGTAATTGAGCAGGTATCTCATCTATCAACAGTGCCACCATGGGTAATAAATCCACAGTACACAGGGGCTCCTTTGAGATTTAAAGAGGGGAGGAGGGAACAGGAGGGACGGGGAAAAGCCGGGTATATGTAGCTCATAATGGGGGAGTTTGTGGTTTAATCAAATTAAAACACATTAAGTAGGGCTGTTTTATAGGATTCTGAATTTTGTAAAGTCGATTATGCCACATACAGTGCAACATACTTGACTGGTCGAAAAGTAGTGAGCTTTGTGCTGAGGTCACATCGTTCTGAAGACATCCAGGTGAGGTAAGGAATTGTGACTGAAAATCCTATGAAAATATTGGCTTTCATACAGGGTTCAAATCTGTGACAGTTCATGTTGACATTGTCTGCATTGGCAGCTGTCTTAACGGTGTTACCATGTCAACTCCTTCATTAGCATCATTAGGCTAATTAGTGGAGGCCACGCTTGCCATGTTGACATGCATGTGGGGAGCGAAAATACACAAGTGCTCACGTGCCGCTATAACGGATACCATGACAGACCTCCTTATTCAAACATGGAGTCCAGGTTTGATGAAAAGCCCTTTGACAGCAAAAGACACTTCCTGTCACCGAGTTGCCTGCTAATTGGACCCTCCAGATATCTCTACTCAGGAGAATGTTTGTATACAGTCTTGCAGTATAGTATGATTTCATGAAGAAGTATACATTTTTGGAATTAAATGTCAAAATATGTACAAATCCCTTAGGAATTTGACAGATTATACAGTTTTGACAAACCCGCTGAAAATATTTTTGGGTAGAAATCTGATTTAGATGCTCTACTGCTTTCACTCAAAAATATTTGTCAGGACTTAACTTCTTCCTTTAGTTCCTCCAAAATATAAATTTATTACATTTCCTCTCCATTTAACGACCCCATTTGGAGAATTTGTGTTTGATCCGCACCGGCTCGGCGAGCCGTGAAGATGGCAGCGAGGAGATGGATCCGTCAGCGTGTCACATAAATATCTTATTAGCCAGTGATCTTATCATCATAAAGCCGCCCATTTATACAGTTAGGCATGTCATGTTGGTCAATTGCACAAAAAACCCAACCGCATGCAATATTAAATCCTCAAATCTCATGCCAACTCCATTAGCTGGGGTTCTGAAGTTTTTTTTCCATCCCTTGATGTGTGTGTGTCATAAATCCCCTTTTCATAATTTAACCCTTTCCTCATTTACTTTCTCAGGGGAGAAGTCCTGAATCTAAATATGTACATGGGAAGGTGCTGATGGCAGTCAGTCACGTGAGATACAAGAGGCCTCCCGCAGCTTTAGCCAGAGATGGAAAGAGGAAGAAGAGTAAGAAAGAGAGAGATACCTGACGTCTGTAAGATATAAAAAAGGCGTGGTGTTTAAATTATATATCCAATATTACACTTAGAATTAAAATCAAAATTATTAAAGATGAATCATTCTCTAAAGTCTGACCAGCTTCTTCCAGTGTACACGTTGTTCTCCTAAGTGATATAAAAGCAGTGTCCATAGGTCCCTGAGCTCTTTAAGAACCAAGAGCTGCGTCACTCAATTCCTCCTAATGCCCAGTCATTCGGTGACGTGAACCAGTCTTTGCAAGAGATAAGGAGACAGTCCTCAGAAGTAGATGAATAAAGGCGCTCTAAAAGAGAGTGAAAGAGAGAGTGAGAAGAAGAGGGCACATTATCAGGATTATTATTCAGTTATCACTGCTCTTTGGAGCAGAACTGAGAAGAACAGGAGCAGATTTCTTGCTTCTCACACATCCATCTGCCACTTCACCATGCAGAGATGGAGGCAATGAGAGGAAACAGGAAAACCGACAGACACATCTAGATTGGACCTAAGCAAGCCAACAGTACGCATACATGTACACATCGTGTTCATACCGATGAACACAGGTGAATGTTACAAAATGTTTGTCACTTTACCTACGCCAAAACAGCGCCAACCCAACAAGACACCTGAAGGCGTCCTGTGGTATCTGGCGCCAAGACATTTGCAGTAGATCCTTCAAGTCCAGTAAGCTGTGAGGTGGAGGCGCCATGGATCGGAATGTTGGTTCAGCACATCACACAGATGCTCAATCGGATTGAGATCTGGTGAATTTGGAGGCCGGGGACACACCTTGAACTCTTCATCCTGTTCCTCAAATCATTCCTGAACAATGTGTGCAGTGTGACATGGCACATTATTCTGCTGAAAAAGGCCCCTGCTATTAGGGGAATACCATTGCTATGAAGGGGTGTACCTGGTCTGCAACAATGTTTAGTACAGGGGCACGTGTCAAATTGGTGTCCATATAAATGCCCGGGACCCAGGGTATCCCAGCAGAACATTGCCCAGAGCATCACACTTCCTCAACCGGCTTGTCGTCTTTCCACAGTGCATCGGGTGCCATCACTTCCCCAAGTAAACGACGCACACGTACATGGCTGTCCATGTGATGTAAAAGAAATCAGGACTCAACAGACCACACAACCTCTTCTTCCACTTCTCCAAGGGTCTGTACCGATGCTCGTGTGCCCATTGTAGGGCACACGATGCTGGACAGGGGTCATCCTGAGCACTCTGACTGGTCTGCAGCTACGTAGCCCCATATGCAGTAGAGTGTGACGCACTGTTTGTTGTGACACATTCCTCACATAACCATCATTAACATTTTCTGTGAATTGTGCCACAGTAGACCTCTTGTCGGTTCGGACCACACAGGATGGCAATCATTGCTCTCGTAAAATCGATCAGCCTTGGGTGCCCAACACCTTGTCGCTGGTTTATGGTTTGTCCCTACTCTGTCTACTGTTGGTAGGTACTCAGCACTGCTGACCAGGAGCACCCCACAAGCCCTGCCATTTCGGAGATGCTCTGACCCAGTCTTCTGGCCATAACAATTTGGCCACTGTCTGAGTGGTCACAATGTTTTGGCTCTTCAGTGTATATATTCACACATTATATACATACAGTATATTGTAGACGAGATGCATGAAATGGACACTATCCATGTGTTTAGGGCCCGGGGAGAGTTTTATTTACAGGCAAAATAAGTGGTAGGTGAGGAGGTGTGGGACAAATCAAATTCAAACAAACCTCTACCGGTGGCGGTTTGGGAGGAATGGGCACAGGTGGCCTTTGGTGACATTTCCATCCTTCTTCTGCTGGTCTTCTCCCTCCTGGGCTCCCAGCTCCCACATTGTTGGGACAAAGCCAAGTTGAGGGAAGCATGTCTGGGAGTTGCCCTTCTGCCTTCTTCTGCCTCCTTGTCTTTCTCTCCAACTTCAAGTAAAAAAAAAAATTCAGAAGGTTTATTTTTTATTTGCAATAACGTTATGGCAATGAAATGCTTGGTTTTCCTACTCCCGACAGTGCAGTTAAAAGTAAAAAAAAAAGTAACAGTAATTATAATATATAAATAAGAAGATAACATGATAACACAAACTATCAATAATAACACTATACAAAAAACAAGCATCAATAATAAAAACTATACAACTGTAGTGCAATGTAACAGTAACAGGTGGGCATGATATGATTGGTAGATGAGCATGATATAAAGTGACAGGTGTGCATGGGACTAAGAATGGAAGGGAGGAGGGGTTCCTGAATAGAGCAGCCTTACGGACAGAAGAAACTGTCCCGTAGCCTGTTAGTCCCATAGTAGTTATTTTCTGAATGCATCTTCTGTTTTCTCTGTAACTTCTCTAACCATTCCCCCCACTGGTACCTTTTTATCCCTCTGTTAATGAGGTCCTGATGAGTTATAGCTCAGCAGGGGTGAGAATGGCCCTACCGGCTGCACCTGGAAAGTTCTAGAACTTGCCCGATTTCTTCGGGGCATTGGCGGGATGCTTAAGTAGCAGGCCGGGGCGTTTTTTCACCACTGTATATCTACACACACCTAAAGGATTATTAGGAACACCATACTAATACTGTGTTTGACCCCCTTTTGCCTTCAGAACTGCCTTAATTCTACGTGGCATTGATTCAACAAGGTGCTGAAAGCATTCTTTAGAATTGTTGGCCCATATTGATAGGATAGCATCTTGCAGTTGATGGAGATTTGTGGGATGCACATCCAGGGCACGAATCTCCCGTTCCACCACATCCCAAAGATGCTCTATTGGGTTGAGATCTGGTGACTGTGGGGGCCATTTCAGTACAGTTAACTCATTGTCATGTTCAAGAAACCAATTTGAAATGATTCGAACTTTGTGACATGGTGCATTATCGTGCTGGAAGTAGCCATCAGAGGATGGGTACATGGTGGTCATCAAGGGATGGACATGGTCAGAAACAATGCTCAGGTAGGCCGTGGCATTTAAAAGATGCCCAATTGGCACTAAGGGGCCTAAAGTGTGCCAAGAAAACATCCCCCACACCATTACACCACCACCACCAGCCTGCACAGTGGTAACAAGGCATGATGGATCCATGTTCTCATTCTGTTTACGCCAAATTCTGACTCTACCATCTGAATGTCTCAACAGAAATCGAGACTCATCAGACCAGGCAACATTCTTCCAGTCTTCAACTGTCCAATTTTGGTGAGCTCGTGCAAATTGTAGCCTCTTTTTCCTATTTGTAGTGGAGATGAGTGGTACCTGGTGGGGTCTTCTGCTGTTGTAGCCCATCCGCCTCAAGGTTGTGCGTGTTGTGGCTTCACAAATGCTTTGCTGCATACCTCGGTTGTAACAAGTGGTTATTTCAGTCAAAGTTGCTCTTCTATCAGCTTGAATCAGTCGGCCCATTCTCCTCTGACCTCTAGCATCAACAAGGCATTTTCGCCCACAGGACTGCCGCATACTGGATGTTTTTCCCTTTTCACACCATTCTTTGTAAACCCTAGAAATGGTTGTGCGTGAAAATCCCAATAACTGAGCAGATTGTGAAATACTCAGATCGGCCCGTCTGGCACCAACAACCATGCCATGCTCAAAATTGCTTAAATCACCTTTCTTTCCCATTTTGACATTCAGTTTGGAGTTCAGGAGATTATCTTGACCAGGACCACACCCCTAAATGCATTGAAGCAACTGCCATGTGATTGGTTGATTAGATAATTGCATTAATGAGAAATTGAACAGGTGTTCATAATAATCCTTTAACGTGAGGATATATATATATAATATATATATATATATATATATATATATATATATATATATATATATTAGTGCTGTCAAAATAATCGTGATTAATCGCATTTTCTTCTGTAGTTAATTGCAATTAATCTAAATTTGTCTTCAAATCACTAAATAGTTTTCTGTTTAAAGAGCAGTGTATTATGTTAAAGAGATGCTATGTTTTATTGTAAACTATGTACATTGCTTGACATTAAATAAGTACAGGAGGTCCATTAGATCAGGGTCAATTTTTCACAAGATTCCCCGTGCCTTTAGAATTCACACACACCCAAAACATCAGTGAGCCACCATCATGTTTCACTGTGGGGATGGAATTCTGTTAACTTTAGGCCCTGTTGACCCCTCTCCAAACATAGCGCTTATGGTTGTGACCATAAAACTCTATTTTGGTCCCGCCACTCCAAATTACAGTATGCAAGAAGGTGTGAGGCATGTCAAGGTGTTGTCGGGTATATTGTAATCAGGATTTTTTGTGGCGTTGGCGCAGAGGCTTCTTTCTGACAACTCGACTATACAGCTAATTTTTGTTCATGTATTGTTGTATTGTGCCCCTTGAAACAACCACACCGTCTTTTTCCAGAGCAGCCTGTATTTCTCCTGAGGTTACCTGTGGGTTTTTCCATTGTATCCTCACCAATTCTTCTGGCAAATTTGGCTGAACTCTTTCTTGGTCTACCTGACCTTGGCTTGGTATCAAGAGATCCCTGAATTTTCCACATGTTAACAAATGATTGAAAATTACTGACTGCCATTTGCAAGGCTTTGGATATCTTTTAATATCCATTTCCATCTTTATAAAGTTCCATCACCTTGTTATGCAGGTCATTTGACAGTTGTTTTCTGCTCCCCATGGCTCAGTATCTATCCTGCTCAGTGCATCCATGTGAGAGCTAACAAACTCATTGACTATTTATACACAGACACTAATTGCAATTTAAAAAGCCACAGGTGTGAGAAATTCACCTTTAATTGCCATTTTCACCTGTGTTTGTCTGTAACAAGGCCAAACATTCAAGGGTATGTAAACATATGCTCAGGGCCATTTCTGTGATTTCTGTTATCATTATGATTTAAAAAGGAGCCAAACAACTATGTGATAATAAAAGGCTTTATATGATCTCCATCCTTAAATAAATGATCAGTCATATTTTCAAAATCAATGCCAAAATGTCACAATTTCTGCCACGGTATGCAAACTTATGAGCACAACTGTGTAGTAGGTTGCTAGTTTCGTATACCATGGTTTCTCAAACCATTCTGCTCTTGATCAAAGCTGCAAGTACAACAAAAATGTCTGGCTACTGTATATATCTGCCAAGAGCTGGGCACAAGGCCCACAACATACATAGCAAAATATTTAAGATGTTGCAATATATGTACTGTATATTTATGTTGTCATACTTCAGAAAGTCACAATCTAGTTTTTTTTATATACTGTTTGAGCTTAAAGTTAAACTCAAGAGATCAAAAAAGAAAACGTGATTTGTTTAATAATATTATTCTCTAAAACATAAAATACAAATCGGAATAGTGCAAATAAAATGATAACAGTGTGCAGCACTGTAACTAGATCCCAAATGAAATATCTGTGATGACGCGAGTACCTAACAGTGCGTCAGAAAATAACCAAAACGAGGAATAGCAAACAGGATATCTCTTTCACTTGTCTTTAAGCGTATCAAAACAGCACCTCATGGCATCGAACAACAAACAACAGTCTGTGGGGTGCAGTGGAACCCAAACACATATATAAGCAATAATCAGTGATGGGGAACAGGTGCGTCCTCAGGGAGCACTGCGGCCGTCAGTCTCCAGACGGTGGTTAGTACGCCGGCGAGGTGGAGCGCCAGACAGGAGGGAGAGCAGCTGTGCCACGTTACAATATCCTCTCTCCTACTGAAATAATTATTAGCAAAATTTTGCAATATCACGATATCAACAAATACATTATTTTCATTTTTTTAATTATTTAAGATAATAACCCTTGAATTATTGCCCAGCCCTATATCAGCCCCAGTTTTCTACAGGCATTTGATCCAAACCTGAATCACGCCAAACCTTTTCACAGTATTGTCCTTTGATGTTTGGGCAATAATCTGGTTAGAATGGGGTTCAGGTGGGGGCCTGTAGACTGTTGCTTTCCTGGTGGATGGTTGGGCTCAACCAAATGCTTGTGTCTTCATTAATTTTAAATGATTTCCAAATGTTTGTATACAAACAATAATCAGGAATAATCTTTAATGTATGCACAGCATGGAAGTTGTTTGTTAGTTCTGCTATAAGAATGTTTTTGTGGAAACATGATTGGTAACAACATAAATGCTAAGCTTAGGTTAGAAATGACATTAAATAAAAATAACTTGTCATGCTAAAATCACATAATTTGCAGGTGGATTTGTGCACACAGTTGTAAAAGAGGGTCAGAGAGGCATCGCATCGCTGGTTTGCTGGGTTTTTGGAGGGATAAGGGGATGGGGGAAACATGGAGAGTTATTTAAATGTCCTATGTACTAACCTATGTGTAGGCAGGATTCATAGGCAAGTGGCTATGAAACATAATTGTTGTACTGAAAAATGTGTACCTATGAAATGCTCAGGACAGCTTTGGCACAAGTAATGTGCCAAAAAGTTACCGGTATACTCAGTGGTTAAACTGCGGTGGGGCGGTGGCGTGCATCTGTCATTGTTTAATGTAATGCCATAGAATATAAGCACATTTTATAAAATGCTATGTTCGTGAGAAATCTGCTAAATCTCAAATTGTATACTGCAGGTACGTACTTCACGGTTGATGGTGAAGTATGTTATGTTTAGTATACAATAGGCTATATGCCAGTATTGGGACCATTTGGGATAGTACCTTGTCATAAAATTGTCTCATTTGATCACTTTGTCACACATTAACATTACGCCAAGTTGTATGTAGCTAGACACCATTTAGTATTGTGTTAAATTTATGTTTTTTATGAATAGTTTACTTCCAATATAAATAGCTTCTATGAACTGTATGGCTTTTAATTGCTTACAAACCAGTAATACTTGTATCTTACTACTTGGAATAGTAATAAGAATTGAGCCCATGCTAGCGAAACTGAAGACACGCTTTACAGTGCTAAATCTATTTCATTTCATGGCACAACAACATTAGCTTTTCTTTCATATGTGAATGACTTTGATGCTATATAATATAGTAATATAGGTGACAATAACTTACTTTTCCTTTCAAATGAAAAATCCCTGTTTACCGCGCAAGGGGTTGTGGTCAATATTACCTCAAAAAGCAGGCACGATACATATCCACCAGAAACATTAGACTATCTGGGCTTTTTTGGCATAGTATTTTCGTCATACTTCTGGTTTGGGCATGCTAATCTATGTATCTATATATGCCTAAAATGCGATTTGAAATTCAGCCCTGGTGTTCCATGTTCTCAACTCGCATCCAGTGGGTGGGGGTAGGGTGGCGCAACACAACAACACTTGAATATAATAGGACTTTTGTGCATGTCACTCAAACTGTAGGCTTAGCGTAAAGCTGACAATGTAAATTTGTTATGTCGCACAGTATTGGGAAGTAGCTACCATAGCTCTTTGATCGGTCCTGAAAGTCGTTACATCCAGGAGTATGTCGTATTGGTAATGAAAATGACGACATACATTATTGATGCGATAGCCACAATGTCTAACTTGGTAAGACTCCTGAAATCCCACAAAGACAGGTAAGAAATTACTGCTGTACTCTGCTTAGCTAGCTATCTATCAGAACTAGCTAAAGTTAGCGAAGTGGGGACATGGGAAAATAAGTTATACTCAGTGGGTCTCCTAGAAATTAGTTGAGCATAATCTGATGTATGGAGGATATTTTGGTATGTTCTGCCATTCTTATTAACCATTGAGAATACCATGCTATCAACTCATTTCTTTAGCTAAGTATTTCTTGTAATATTTTCAAATTATCTACAAGCAGTTTTGTTTTTTATTACATTGCATAGGCTTAAAGTTACTAAAACGTTATTTTAAATATAATTGCATGAAAATGACTGAAAACAAATACATACATAAAGACAACCTACTGAACAATATTAGGTTCCTTTAAGCTCGTTCAAAAAATTCAACAAAAACATTTGGGATCATCTCCTTCATATAACACAATTTTTCTCAACCATTGACTTGAGGATTTGAAACTCAAAATGAAGGACTAATTTGACCTGTTGAACTTGGCACTTACTTGACACATGCCCATTATTTTTTAAGACTTGACTCAAGACTTGAAAAGTTATTAGGACGTGCCTAGAACATGTTTGTTACTTAGTCCCATGTACAGTGGATACAAAAAGTCTACACACCCCTGTTAAAAAGCCAGGTTTTTTAGAATGAGACTAAGAAATCATGTCAGAACTTTTTCCACTTTTAATGTGACCTATAATGTGAACAATTCAATTGAAAAACAAACTGAAATCTTAGAGGGGGGAAATTGAAAAATAAAAACCTGTGTTCAGAATGAACCAATCACATTCAAACTCTTGTTAAATAGAAGTCATTACACATCTGCCATCATTTAAAGTGACTCTGATTAATCACAAATAAAGTTCAGCTGTTCTAGTAGGATTTCCCTGACATTTTCTTAGTTGCATCTCAGAGCAAAAGCCATGGTCCGCAGAGAGCTTCCAAAGCATCAGAGGGATCTCATTGTTGAAAGATATCAGTCAGGAGAAGGATACCAAAGAATTTCCAAAGAATTAGATATACCGTGGAACACAGTGAAGACAGTCATCATCAAGAGGAGAAAATATGGCACAACAGAGACATTACCAAGAACTGGACATCCCTCCAAAATATATGAGAAGATGAGGAGAAAACTGGTCAGGGAGGCTTCCAAGAGGCCACCAGCAACATTAAAGGAACTGCAGGAATTTCTAGCAAGTACTGGCCGTATTCTACATGTGACAACAATCTCCCGTATTCTTCATATGAATGGACTATGGGGTAGGGTGGCAAGATGGAAGCCTTTTCTTACAAAGAAAGCTTTCCCCCAAAAGCATGTGGGAAAATGTGTTATGGCCTTTTTTACCTTCTATAACCGCCAGAGCCGAACGCCGGTTGGTGTCATTAGCATACGAATCATCCCTATTAGCATGGACCACAGCATCACCATCCAGCCAGAGCATCAGTTAATCTACTAGGTTGTTATCAAACTATATAGAATATTCTAATAAAAATAATGAAATACAGAATTTGTTTGTTTTAAATGGTTAATGAATTAGAAAAATACAAAAATGTGTTTGTATTGAAGGTCTTGTATTGAAGAATACATAGAAAAAGAAGAGGTCCGAAATGAATAGGCAGTGAATCGCAGAAAATGATTTCAACACCAGAGCATAGCTTTAGTCTCCTAGATTATTGACATATACACATTTTCTATAGGTGACATCGTTTTGTGAATAATTATTTAGCCTAATACATTTGTAAAATATGAATTTTCAGTCAAATATGCAGAGACAATTCAAAGAGAGACGATAGGATGTGATCTCTTTCCCTCCTAAAAGAATGTAGATTTAAATTTTCGATTTAAATTTGATGAATTACCCTACACAATATGCTGAATCTCCTATTGAAAAGCAGTAACACATGTGGTAAGTAGCCTATATCATTTGTATTATGTTTCAATAATAGCCTAATTAAGTTTTCATTCATCTGGGAGTATTGCGCATTCATCCATTGACGTCATGCATTCAGTGTGGGGTGAATAGCGCCTGGGTACCATTTGGGTACTAACGCTAAGTGGCGTGGGCTGTTGGCGGATGAAGTAGGAAAACAGGGTAAAAAAAAACAGGTAAATCGTTTTCTGTTTGTCAGTTCAGAATTCCGACAACAAAACAATGTAATATACACCTATTTAGGAAAAGTAATGGAAGGAGGAGGGTGTAGCTTTCAAAATGGCAGGATTTATTTGAAATACAAACTCAAATGCCAATTGGTGTAGGCATTTGGCGGTTCTAGTGTTAAAAGGATTGTTTTTCAAAAAATCAGATTTATCAAAAAATCTATAAAGTTAGTCCATTATGGACATAGAATAATTTTTTCCAACCATCCATTATTCAGCTCTGTCCCCGGCTGTAATTAGTGTTCTTAGCATCGTCCAAATTCATGAATGGAAACTGTTCGTCCCACTACAGCAAAGCTGCATTGTAAGGGGAAAAATACTCCAAAACACTCCAAACTAAGAATACTGGTGTTGTTTAAGTCAAAGAACATGACGATGTTGTATTCCTCGAAAAAAGTTGAAAGTTTCGCGATATATTTGTCATTTCATATAAACGTGTTCTTCCTGTGTCAGATTTCCTGTGTCAGTTGGATCAATCCACGCATTCTTTCGGGAAAAGGAGTTGTGTACATCAAAGTAAACAAAAGTTAGTATTTGCCAGCTAGGAAGCAAGTTACCTATTCCGTCGTTGATATTCATCAAAGAACAGTCAATGTTTACTTGCTTGAAAGACAAAGGAAAATACATAAATATGACGAGGAAGAATACTTTTTCTGGGGGATAGAACCTTACTTGTTCGAACCAGAGTACACAGAGGATGAATTGACCACAGTAGAGGCTAGAACAGCAGCCGACAATGAGGGAGATGATGAACAAGTTAATTCCCAACCTTTGCCCAGAATGTCTGGAGGATGGTGGTGTAGCTGTGGATCGTGGACACTAACCCTAATGCCAACCGCAATGGATTGCTTTTGTTGGAACGAATGGGAACTATTTCATTGCTGGAAACCATGAATGACCCAGTCCCTGGAGCTGAACTCGTTCCAAGATGGGTGGTTGATCATCCGGATTTCGCCACCCTCCTGGAAAAGCTGTTCTAGGCCAGAGAGATCAAATGGCCAGCTCTCAATTATAGTTAATAGAAGCATGGGGGTGGAAACATCATGCTTTGGGGCTGTTTTTCTGCAAAGGGACCAGGACCACTGATCCATGTAAAGGAAAGAATGAATGGGGCTATGTATCGTGAGATTTTGAGTGAAAACCTCCTTCCATCAGCAAGGGCATTGAAGATGAAACGTGGCTGGGTCTTTCAGCATGACAATGATCCTAAACACACCGCCCGGGCAAGGAAGGAGTGGCTTCGTAAGAAGCATTTCAAGGTCCTGGAGTGGCCTAGCCAGTCACCAGATCTCAACCCCATAGAAAATCTTTGGAGGGAGTTGAAAGTCTGTGTTGCTCAGCCACAGCCCCAAAACATGACTGCTCTAGAGGAGATCTACATGGAGGAATGGGCCAAATACCAGCAACAGTGTATGAATACCTTACACTGTTGCTGGTATTTGGTATGAATACCTTACACTGTTGCATAATTTACCAATAAATTCATTAAAAATCCTACAATGTGATTTTCTGGATAATTTTTTTCTCATTTTGTCTCTCATAATTGAAGCGTACCTATGATGAAAATTACAGGCCTCTCTCATCTTTTTAAGTGAGAACTTGCACAATTGGTGGCTGACTAAATACTTTTTGGCCCCACTGTATATATCAGGCATACTAAAAACTACATTTAGCATCAAAGTTTGTCCAACCTAGCAAGAAAATCACGTAGTTGTTAGCTAACCCCTTTCAAATGAAATCGCTTAGGAAGTTTTAGAATGTCTCTTGTCAACTGCATTTTTTTTTACTTATATTGTAGTGTCCGTACCCAATGTCTTTTGATCAGACGATCTGTTTATTGGCAAAAGTGCGATCTTTCTGTTTTGATTCAAGCAGTATTCTAGTTTGCTATATTTTGCTGGACATAGCAGATCAGGCAGGCATTTATCTGATGAATATCTTTTGGCCAACTATGTATCTAAGTTTCATAACGTGATTGTACATCCAAAATGCACTGTTTAGGCCTGTTGTACATCAGACTAAAGATGATGCTTTTACATCAGCTATAGTATGATGAGCAACATGCAAAAAGTGTCCCATTTCTATTCATTCA
This sequence comes from Esox lucius, assembly GCF_011004845.1. Lineage (NCBI taxonomy): Eukaryota > Metazoa > Chordata > Actinopteri > Esociformes > Esocidae > Esox > Esox lucius. The sequence goes on from NC_047570.1 coordinate 8,177,845, forward strand.
TTCATGTGTATCTGAACTGAGCTAATCTGCCCCTTGAATGTAAACCTACCATCTGGTCCATTGTTTTTGGTGCACAAACGTTGCCCACACTGCCCTCACTGCACATTGCACATTTAGAACTGCCACTGTACTTGCATTTTCAATTGTTACATACACGGCTAACCTCATTGCTGCTATCCCTGTTTTTCAGTTGCATATGCTACCTTACTCCTTCAATTTGTTTCAATTGCAAATTCAGAATGCCATTGAGAATTGCCACAACTATTTATCTCACTTGTACATACATTATACTTTATACCTGTACATTTTCAGAAAATGTGTGAATTTTCCACTGCACATTTAGAATTGCCATATGTAATGCATTTGCATTAATTGCACACTTATTCAATCCACTTATATAAATACTCCTGTAATTTTTCTGCACTCTTCTATTTGTACTATTTGTACGCAAACTGCTATTTGTTGTGCTGTACTTGCGCTATTCAATGACAATAAAGTTTAATCTAATCTAATCTTTAGCTAAAAGCTAAACTTCTATTCAATTGATGGCAACAAAAGCTAATTAGACAATGGTAGACACCATAAGTATGTGATTTTATTTATTTAATTTAAGTAGCTTTTACAAGAGTCAGTATACCTGTATATCTAACTAAATCATATGTCGATGGTAGTTGAACTGTTACATGTCTGGAGTAAGATAGCAGCGAGTGAAACATCAAGTCTCCTCTCCCAGGTCCCTTGTATCCTTTCTTTGCAAACAAAACATGATTGCGGCATTTTCCTCAATGATAAAAATAAAACTGAAATCCACCGACGATATTCATGATAATGGGCCAGCTAGAGAAACTCTCACCTCGCATAGCTTCTGGAGGTTAAAGATCACTCCCACCTTGATGAGGCCATTGCCAAAGCACTCCAGCTATGTTGTGAGGGGTTGTAGGAAATATTTGGCTATCGCTGGTTTGGATTGACCAAATTCCGCCAGTTGTTTGGTCAGTGTACAGTTTAAGAAATTGATGCTACTGCGACATATTACTAAATGTAGTTTGAAGTGTTTTGGAGTAGTTTTCCGCTTGCAATGCAGCTTCCATGTAGTGGGACGAGTTTCCATGCATGAATTTGGACGATGCTAAGAACGCTAATTACAGCCAGGGACAGAGCTGAATAATGCATGTTTGGAATAAATGACTCAATGTCCATTCTGGACTAACTTTTGGTTAGTGAATTTTTAGATATGATTTTTAGATGAAAAGTGTGTAAGCATTTAAAATTCCCAGAAGCACATTAGGGCTCATCATTGTGACATTGAAAAAGTTTGCAACCACTAATACTCTTCCAAGAGCTGGCTGTCCAGCTCAATTAATTAACCGGCCAAGAAGGGCCTTGGTCAGGAAGATGATCAACAACCCAATGGCTACTCAAAGGTGCTTTTACAAAGTACAGATCAAATTCTTTTATATGAGGTATTCCAATATAAAAAAATGTTTAGTTTATAACACAACACAATCTGGATGGTTTGAATACTACCTGAAGGCACTACATATTACACACACACGCACACACACACACACACATCACCCTGGTGTTGAATGTACTTTGCACGGCTACACAAGCTACAACACAATAAACTGTTTTTAGCACAGTCAACACGATATGTTTTTTGTGTGTGAAGTGAAATATTTGGTTTCCGCAAGCGGCCACAGTACAGGGTATTTTTTTTTACAGTATAAATAACTGCATTTATCTGCTGTCTTCATATTAATCATTCTTCCAATGTGGTGACTACATTTACTGTACTTTCATTTGCACATAGTTACTTATTGTACCTAAATAATGATGGTCCCATATTCCCTTTAAGCAAGGATTACATCTAGCTTGTATCTCTATAGATTTGTTGGACATGTTTTCTGTTTATTTGGGTTGTTGATCTTGGATGGGAGACCAGATTCTGCTAGAGATGGGGTTCTCTGCTAGAGATGGGGTTGTCTGCTAGAGATGGGGTTGTCTGCTAGAGATGGGGTTGGAGGGCCATTAGGGGGCACTAAACCATCTGACAGTGAAGGGGGACAATGTCCTGCATATGTCTAACAGTAAAGACAATATGTCATACTGCCTTTCAGATATATCAGCTATATTTTAGATCTGGCCCTGATATCAATATGGCTATCTATGCATCTCTAGCTTCCTATCAGCTCATTCATCCCCTCTTCTATTTTCTGGAATAAAAGAGTATAATTCTATAGTTACTAGTCCCCTCTGAAAGTGAAATTATACAACCACTTCTGACTTCTTCAAAAAGTGACTATAGAATGTATTTACAATTAATTAACTCTAAGTGTTACTACTTATATACTTTAGGCAGTCCAGATATGCATACTGTACACATTGGCCTTTACTCATCCTTTTCAATAGGCCTGTTATGGGTTTCCTTGAAACTGTCTCATTATGCAGCTTTTAGGTTGCTCTTTATGTAAATTACTGTCAACAGTTTTACAGTAGATAGTAACGTTAATGCAGAGTGGACAAGAAAACAGGAAGGAAAGCATCTAACTGCAGCCTGTGTTGACATCAACAAGAAAGGCGGTCACAGAACACGCCTATATATATATCGACATTAATTATTTTTTAATTGTATAAGAGTACAGTACACTAATTAAAACTAGTATATCTTGCCACGCCAAAGGCAAAATTAATAATTAATATTTTATTAATATTCACAAGTAGCAGAGGGAATATATTAAAATGATTTTGCGGTTGCGAGTCTGATCTTGCTGCCTTGTGTGTTTCTCCTGAGCTTGTGTTTCTGCTAAATTAATCTTCTCCACCCTCTGGGCCCCTTGGCCCAGCCCACTCCAAACCGAGCAAAAGTGGTGTTTAAGAGGTCCTGGCGGACTAAGTGGCTGGGGTTGGTTCCTACTTGGGCCGGTAGGGGCAGTTGAAACAGCAGTCACCCTAGAGCAGCCTCCCCAACCTCTCTTGTGTGTAACAGGGCCAAAGCCTGACCTGTTAGCTGGCCTGCTTTGTTCAGTGCTGCAGGGTCATCCCTCTGATCTGAAGTTATTATGTCCGATTAGCTCTGTGGTGTATACAAACAGTCCCCCATGTAACCGTCAGTCGATAGACAACAGCAATACCCAATGGCCTTCCACTGTCTACGTAAGGACACCATTCTTCATAACAGATGAACTTCCTGGACACTATTTTTGATGTCATTTTATTTAATTGTATTTTGTGCTTTATTGGACAGGAAAGTTATGAAGGTTTTGCTGATAAAAGTGTTCCAGTCTTAGAGCCGTGCAGTAGCAGAGAATGCGCACTGCGTTCAGCAGCATAGACGGCTGTACAACCCCAGGCCATCTTCCTGGACGTCTTTCCAAATGTCGTTTTTAGAAGACTTATGCCTCGTCCCATCATCTAGTGACGAGGTTGGACAGTTGTACTGCTTTTGTTCTTTCTCACAGAATTTTTTTTATGTCTGATTTAAGAGTTTAAGAGAAAAGCTAATTGTAGGCTATTGAAAGAAGCAAAATAACTATTATTTTTAAAGAAATTGTGTGAGTGCTGGGAAGAATGCGAAATGGGTCCTTATACCTATCATCGCATTCTCATTTGCCACCGCTGTAGATGAAATAGATAATGAAAAATTAAAACAATTTGTAATTAAAATCATTTGCTCTGCTTTATCATGCACTGTATTATTGTTTAATATGGTTTATTGTGGCACATGATGATTCATCATTCTGCCATACAACAATCCCTCCCCCCCGCTCATATCATTTCACCTCCGAAATGAAAAAAGCTAAACAAAAAGATAATGACACCTCTCCTACAGATTCAAATAGGCTTCCCTTTAAACGGAGAGCGTGTGTTTAGTATTTTTAATAAGCATCCTCAGTATCATTGAGTTGGTTTCTTTGTTCATATGGTAAGATTAATTATGCTGTCAGGCGCTCTCAAGGGCTGCTTAACAAAGATTCAGTGATATAATGGGCTGCCTCAGCTTGGCAATCACAATCAGCATTAGACAATTTCAAATCCTACTTTACACACTGGCAACCCTCGGCAGCCTTTTCATCAAAAAGAAAGTCATTTTTGCCCAACAGACGGCAAAGCATCATTCTCTTTTTCACACATAGACACACACAGACACACACACACATACAGACACACACACACACACAAGTTTCCCGCCTCTGCGCTCCGAGTCTCGCGTTGCCATTCATTACAGTGTGAGATAATGTGCCGGGAGCTGGAAGAGCGAGGGCTTCCCTTCAAGGACGGACGAAACAAGGAAATATAATTGAACGACGCACAGGATTTGAACTCGCGCATTGTGTCACGGGCTCTTCATCGAGGCCCTCCTACTCGTCCCCCCACCCAGCCACGTTTAGATTAAACAGAGGTTAATTTTGTATTGTAGATTGAAAACGGCATTGCAGGCTTTTGGTGAGAAGCAGAGAAGAGAAAAATATATTCCTTCATACTCTGCGGGGTAGATAGAAACAGAATTGATTGATACTCTGGCACATAATGTTCAATGATTTTCTGAGGCTTATTTTGTAAGACTGCCCTCCAGCCTGCAGAGATTGTGTACAGAAAGAGAACATACACTAATTATGTATTTATTGACTACATTCTGTGTTTTTTAAATGTATTCTCTTTTTTTTTTTTTTAAATGAAAGCCTGCTGTTATGGATTTAGTGTGCTCTTTTTATCGTGTAAAAAAAAAAAAGAAGCAACAATTCATTAGATATTTAGGTCAGATTTGAATATCGGCTATTGTAATGTGATGTGAGACACAGTGCTCTCAGTGGTCAGCAGGGAACAGGTGAGTCTGAAAGTGACCGTGTCTGTGGACAGAACCAGGCTGAGCGGGACCAACCTGCCGCGCTACAGTCAGATGCCAGTGCAGATGTTGTCGCAACCAAGCACTCAACGAGACAAAGGCACTGAGCTGTAACGAGCTGATCATTAGTGAGAATAAAGATAGAGAGATAAAGAGAGGGAGAGAAAGAGAGAGAGACTGTGAGGAGCGGTACGTATATAGCAGCGTGTTAATGACTGGCATTACTGAACATTGTGAGATGGAGATTGGGCTAGATTAAGCCAGACGCAAGGCTGTAGTCATATCGCTCTAATTAGCAAAAGCCCAATCTGTCTTAAGTGAGATGGGGAGGGGGTTAGTCTCTCTGTGTGTGTGTGTGTGTGTGTGTGTGTGTGTGTGTGTGTGTGCTTTATATATGTAAGAAGACTTTCAGGACGGGGCTAACAATAAGCTGACCTAAGCCAATATGTCTCATGTAAAATGATGCAATGTAAACCAGATCTGAGTATCTTAAGTCCGTGCGGATGTGGATGGCAAACCCTTGGGCAAAGAGGCTGACGACACAGCACTGAACATGTTGTTCTTTTAAGAATGTAGTTTGTGTGTGTGTGTGTGTGTGTGTGTGGCGGGGGCGGGGGGGGGGGGCGTTACACATGGGGAACGTTCAATGAAATTGCTTCGGACAATAGACGTATAAACAACAACAAAATAAAGACTTAGCGAAGCGATGGTGGTAGTCCTTCTTTTAAGATGAATAGGAGATAATCAAACAAAACCTGCGAGTAAAATTGCTCCCCTAATTTGTTCCAGACAGATCCCTGCATATCCTCGTGCATCCTCTCACATCTGGCTCTGAGTAGGCTATCCCCTAAACTCCGATAACAACAATCCCCCGCTCAACATGCCATCTGACTTCACCGGCGTCCCTGATTTTCAGATTTGAGTCATTTAGCAGATGCTCTTACCCAATGCAACTAACAGTACCGAGTGCGTACATGTTCATACTTCTCCATTACAACCCGGGTGTTACCAGCTCCATGCTCTTCCCAGCTGAGCCTCGCGGGACATGTGACGTCGACATCGTCAGCCTTTAAGAGCAGACTGTTGTATTTCTTTCTTTGTCACTGCTTATCAAGTCCTGTAGTGGCGAGATGAAATAAAAGGACAAGAGCATATTGTTGAGAATGAAAGCACACGTCAGTCAGGACGCATAGAGGAACCTGACTGATCCATTCCAGACCGAGGTACCAGTCAGGCGAGATAGTGGTGGCGTGACCTAAGACACAAACTGGAAATGATCACACCCTAATCATGATGAATGAAACTAGGAGGGCATGTCACAGGCTCAACGCTTGATGAATGGTGTAATACGCTGTTATTTCACAAAAAGGTCTGTAATCCTGGATTTATGAAATGCAGTAATAGTCCACGTAATCAGTACTTAAAGATTTTTTTTTTCACACTCTCTTCAGTATATTACTTTTTGTGAGCCAGCGACTATGTTGCTTTCCCTCAACACAATATAATTGTTGGCATTTATAATGTAACTGTTAATTCGACAGGCATTTACATTTGTTTTACATGTAACATGTCAGGCAACTAAAAAACAACCATAATAAATAACACAACATTATACTTAATGGAGTGCTTCCATTTTTACTGCTTGCTTTACTAACATCTGCTATCTCTTATTAATATCCTCAGATATAAACTTCACTGCACTGTATAGTCATTCAACTGTGTACTCTACCCTGTTTATCTTCCAGGTATTTCGACAAAATGTCAAAATGTTGCCTTAAGCGGTTATTAAAAAGGATATATATAAAATATAATATAGTAAGTACATAACATATACCTGAACATCTTTATATAGTCGCGCCATAAGAAACAGATATAAAAGATCACATATTGTCATTCAGTGCATATACCCTCCTCACACAATCCACATTACAGATCCATTCTTTATGAGCCTAGCCACTGGCGACATTCACACCTATGAGAGATATTTGTAGCATAAGCCATAACATCAGTAAATTCACATATAATGGGACTTTTATGAAATTGCTCTGATTCATAAAATCTTAGCAAGTGAAGATGAAGTAGCACCTTGCATCTCGTCCACAGGCATTGGGTTTGGTTAGGATATGTAGGATGGGAGCTTTTCATGCCAGGAATGTAGAATTATTCAAGGATAACACATAGGCAATTTCTGTTTGTTAGTTCACAAAAAGTTATTTTAGAAATGTTTAATCCATTGAGCTCATAATTCTTTAAACCGTCTAGGTTTATATAGTCCAATATATAAAAACATTTGTGTGATTTTTATGTTCGAAAACTGTTTTTTTTTTAACTGTAATTTACTTCACTCTTTTTATGATGTTATTGGTAATGACTGACAAATAACAATAAAAAAAAAAATGGGAAATTACATCACAGCATTTATATACATTCTTGTAATTCAACGTCATGTTTTCATTTTGATGTTAAAAAATATAATTTGTTTTATCAAATGGAGAAATGAAAATGTAAATGAAATAACCTTTTTTGCATCAAATTACGTCCTTACCCCTAAGTGAGACAGTTGAGAATATTGTTTAGCTTTCCTGATTTCAAAAGATTTACACACTCCTAATTTGTCTCGTTAATTACTAAGACAAATATTAGACCTTGGTCTCTTTCACTTTTTTCCACTCTCCCATAATTAGACTTGTTGTTGTCATAAAGAAATATATACGCTATCTGTGTCATATGTGTTTTTTTTCCCTCCATATAAATTACAGTATGACTTTAAAACTTTAAATGGTCTGCCACAATCCATGGGTTGGATAAAATTAATTGCATGTGTGACAGATGAAGTCGGACTGCGCTGACGTTTAGGTCATTAAGTTCTGCATATAGCGTAATGAGGTAGACATTGCAGAGGGAGATTGGACTAGTGTTGTTTATGAAGCCACAGAGGTTGCCTGGTGCTATGCGCCCTGTGCAGAAAGAGAGAAGCCTTTCTTTCTGGAAGAAGAAAAAGAAGGGGAAAAAAAACAGCCACCGTTCTCGACACGACACAGTCGAGCTGTCTCCACCGATGGCAGTGGATGTGACAGTTTTAAAAAGTCTGAACATGTAAATCAAAAATAGTTTGCCCTTAATGGATCTGTTTTAGCGGATATATCCAAGGCAGGCCCGTCCAACGCCACAGCAACCGGCTGGCTTGTCGGCGGGATGATGTTTACAATAATGGGGAGAGGCAGTCCAATTTCGCAAAACACAGAGGCGCAAGAGCCACCTCTCCTCAGCCTTCCGCCACATTTGAAAAGAGATGAGGTAGAAAACAACACTAACTTCATGTACGAGGCAACGGGAGAGGCGCGCCACAGATCCACATCAGACACAATTTCACCTTGGCAGGGGCGCTTGTCAAAATCAAGACGTATCGCGGTGTTTTCGCCTCTCTTTTATGTATGACTGTATTGGTACCCTCCGGGTGTCAGTCACACGAACACCGGCCGGCACTCGTACGGCGAGTCACATCTACTCACACGCACGTGCACACGGCCCAAATAAACCCTTTCTATTTCCTGACAGTCTTCGGATGGACTGAATGTTCAATCCACATATTGAAACAAACAGGGAGGACCTGAGGGAACGGTTTAAAGGGGTCGGATGTGTTTTTCTGAATGACAGCTTTTATTTTTATTTTTCTCTCTGTTGTTTGTCCTTGCGTCCACACGTGGTTTGAACACTACGTGATTGACGGGAGTTGACACCGGCTCCTTTGGACACCAGTCTTTCTGTACGTTTATTTTGCGGCTTTATTTTGTGAATTGGTGTGTTATCAGAGGTTTTAGTGCTTTAATTTTGAGGGTATTTACATCCTAAACTGAGCCGTATAGCAATTAAAACCCTTTTTCTACATAGTCCCTTGTTTTTCGGGACCAAAAGTAGTTGGACAAATTAACAAAATAATCGTGAATAAAGTCATCAGTTTTAGTACTTGGTTGCAAATAATTTGCGCTCCACAACTTAAGTCTGCGACACCTAGACATCACCAGACACTGGGTATCTTCCCAGGTGATGCTTTGTCAGGCCTGTGGTAAAGACAAGTGAACCAGTTCCAGTGTCAGTCATACATGTCCAAGCCATAACACTACCTCCTCCATGTTTTACAGATGAGATGGTGTCTCTCAGGCAGCTCCTTTCTCCACACTTCCCGCTTTCCATCAATTTGGTACAGATTCACCTAAAATGGGGGACTATACATGAAAAAAGGGCTGTAGTCATTACACATTTTTTAATACAATTCGCTGGAATACAGAGCCAAATTAACTAAACTTGTGTCACTGTCCAAACACTTATATTTGTATATTTTCAAATATTGTTCATACCTACATAAATCAATTTCCACATAGTCCACATTTTTAGATCCAGTTGTAGCTGTAAATCCAGAAATCAAAACAACTTAACTGTGGAGATTAATCACTTTAATTTTGGTGTTGGTGGACTCTTGCTTTGAACATATGCCTAATGAGCTTTTATTGTGTTTCACACCTTTATGTTGAAGTGCTGAAGTGGCGGTGGAGCGGTAGTAAGTGAAGAGGTAGACCGTGAGAGCAGAAGTCCTTGAATTAGAGACACACCGAGACATAATTAGACCCTAGCCCCCTTTCACCCGGACTCACCAGGTGACTTCCAGGGACGCAGCTGCGCCGGGACCGAGCCTCCCAGTACCAGAGTACCTAATCCTGGGTACTGTGTTAACTCTGTGCCCCCCAACCTGAGGCATCCCTCCAAACATACCCATCTGCTGATGCCCCTGACCCTCTGGCCTTCTACGGGGATCTCTCTGAACTCGGTGTTGCCTTGTGTCCTTCAGCTGCCTCCAATATAAATACGGTCACCGAGGAAAAAAAGAGAATGAGCCGAGCAGAGAAGCGGTAGGAAATCACGTCAGTGGAATGAAATCAGCTTTTCTACCTTTTTAAGAATCGAACTTGTGTGAAGGCTTTGGACCTCTGGCTGTGATGTGTAGCGCACACAGTCGAAGGGAGAGAGAACTGAAGCTCATTTCATAAAAGCACAGGAAATTCCGCTGACGGGGAAAGTCTGAAAAGGTTAATTGGGCCATTATCTGGCTGTAGTTTTTGAGGGATTTATAGATGTCTGAGACACATCTTTCTCTCTGTCGCCACGACTTTTGCACGGCGAGAAACTGAGAAGAAAAAAAATAACACATCTGTTGGATCTCCTGACACCTGCATATCAAATTGGCATAGTGAGTAATGGGTAATTCGCTGCTGTTGTAATTCAACCTCCAAGCTGGTTGCTAACTGGACTAGTAGTACACCGAAGTTCCTGTCGACTTTAACATTGAGCTGACCCCCAGCGTCATCTGATTGTTATCATATCGTTTTAATGAGCATGCTATCAGTGACTTAGTGGTCAAGCTAATCCTCCAATCAATAATGCTCTAATCTATCAACAGGACAGTCTCAGAATGAGCTCAATGAAGAGATACAAGAACGCCATGAGTAATCGTGACGCGGCCTTCAAAACACATTGTCGAACAGGAAGTAAACTAAAGCCAGCGTGCTGTAATGACAACAGGTACTGTACCCATCCAGGAATGCATGCATGGACCGACATGCGCATGCGCGCGCACACACACACACACACACAGATAGACAGGCAGACAGACACTTAGGTCTGCTTTAGGGGGAGTTACACGGCAGAGATTGCCCCCCTGATTACAGACCACTCATTTGTTATGCTCTCTGGCAAATCAGTGGCGATTTGTGACAAATAATACAGGGGGAAAAATGACCAGCTGTCCCGGTGTGATGTGTTAATTTCCTGACAGTCTCAGCACTGAAACCAATTACTGATTTAAGGGCAAGGAGAGTTAGGCCCTCTGCAGTGGCTAATTAGGCTCCTTCAAGACTAAAGAGATAAAAGCAAAACAAGAGGAGGGAGAATCAGGCAGGTAGTCAGAGGAGCTTCAGGAAACAGACAATCCCCCAGTCTCTTCATTTCGCTCCCTCTCCTTCTTTATCCGTCGTCTTTTCTTTCGGAAAATTGGACGCTCTCTGCGTTTTCCAAACCCATAGATTTCTTTCTCCTTGCTTACTTATTGTCTCTTCAGTGTCCGTCTGTGGTTTTCCGTGTGTCTTCTCAACCTGCCCCTCCCACCCGGCCCCCAGGGACCCAGCCCCCTGGGACCCAGCCCGGAGCAAGAGGGACAGCCATGGAGCGGGTCGGTGTTTTGTACAGTACAACACAGATCATTTGGAAATATTTATTCGCTTTCATCCGTGACCTGCCGGGTACACGGGGCTGAGCGCCCTGTAATTGGGAGGCTCACAGCGCCTCTGGGTTATTTCAATGCCGGGGCTCTTTGTCCCTGCCCAGCCTAATCTGCTAATAATACCTTTGTATAATGGTGTCAACGGCCATGCATCATCAGAACACCAGGCAGGCTGTAGGCCTGGCATCCTCTGAAGAGAAGCAGAGCAGGCTGTGTGGCTGGTGCTCAGTTGAGAGAGAGGGGACAGATCATGAGCACTGTAAACCTTTAAAAAGTTTTCATACATACAGTATTATGAATTTATGGACTGTTCGTAACCCAACACTTCTGTTTTGTACTGATCTACTATACATGCAAACCCAGAAGTGACCCTGTGTGAGACAATTCATTTTTAAACAGGTCTCCATAAACAATAAGAATAAACGAATAACCTAACCTAATTAAAAAGTAACTATTCGAAAGTTTCAGATAAAACAGGAAGCAGGTGTAATGCACGCAGGACATGTGAATTGGTGATGTGACTATAAGGAATTGGTCTGCAAATTGATTTCATAAGCAAATGGATGATTGAATAAACAGGTCACAGGCTTAAGTTACAAGGTATGAATTAACAGGGATTAGAAATCTAGACATTGGAAGAAGGGGTGTACTGGTACACGTATCCGTACCGTTCGGTTCGGTACGCGTTGTTTCCCCCAGAGACGAAACTTAGCTGAAGTAGCCTAGCACATGAGCGAAGTTTGCTTACTTTAAGAAATTATAATGTCCGTTATGGATGACAGGATGACAAACAGCCAATTCCTCCCTCGTCTACTAGCTTTCAATAGCTTGCAACCAGGAACGCTAAGCTAACATTAGCAAGGCTAACTAACATCGAACTCTGAGTTACCTAAGAAAAGGTCATTCTATTTTTCATATTATTATTCGGAAATTTATTCTCATTTGGGCATTGGTGCGGAGCCGCTTTCTCACTGGTGAGTATTTGCAAAAGGCTGTAATAGTTTTTTTACTGAAAAAATCATACCTAGTGCAGGTTTAACTGCGGTGGCAATGGGCAAAATTTATAACTTCATAATAAATTAAAGTACATTTTATGTTTTGCATATCTTTCCACTGTACTGAAATTGTACCGAACCGTGACTTAACATTTCCGGTGCGTACCGAACTGTGACTTTAGCGTACCGTTACGTACCGAACCGTGACTTTAGCATACCGTTACACCTCTACTTAGAAGGTTTAAGACAAACCATGAATAGGGAAGCCTTCTCTGGCAAGAGTCCCAACGAGCCTGAAAGGGAAAGATTGACATACTATCTTATTCCATTGACAGGACACAGGAGAACAGAGGCATTTTACCCCATAACATCTGACCTGTTGATATTCAGAAGGCAATAATTGACCAACCGCAGGTTGGATCAGAATTTATCCATTAGATCTAATCAGTCAACATTCTCAAAGTGGTCACATTTAATCTAGGCTAGGCAGAACATAGAGGGCAGAATTCCCGAGGCTCATAAAACCATCGCTTACATCACACATCTATACATCTGACTTTTTCATCAGAAAGCATACATCAAATAGTGCTGTTATTGTAACACATTTTAAAACAATAGACACTCCTTTGGATACTTAATACAATATATGAAGAGAGAGAGGGACATTCCATTTTCAGAAATGAGGGAGGGTTGGACAACGTCTTTTTTCTTCTGTGTGTTGGGCCATCTGTAATTTGGCCAGAGGTGAAAGGTAATTTTAGTTCAAGATCTGCGCATACTTTGGTTAATAAAACATGTAAACACTTATCATAATCTAGAAACAAAGGGACACTTTAAATAACAAGTTTAATATACATGTATGTTTGATTATGATATGTTAAGTTAAAAGCAAAGTGAAAAACTCTGAGTGAGTTGTGGCTGCTTGGCCTTCATCAAGGAGTGTAAAGATAGAATGCAATGCAGACAAATAAGAAACCCTTTAAGTCTACAGAGATTAAATTATGTTTGGATTTCGAAATGAGTGATTTTCTCTTCATTTCTCAAAAATAGTTTGATTCTATGGCATTTGTACTGTTTGGAGAATTGTAAAACAAACTGGGAGAATTGTTTTTGTATTCCATTCTTTTTAAGTTGATAATTAATTTTAATTCCTTTAGATCAAATGCAGAGACTATCCCCTGAGATGTCCTTGGCTAGTTATTGTGCACAGCCTTAAAAAACAATCCAATTGGACTGAAGTAAACAGTATGTTTTGATACATTTATACTACGGAAAAGCAAATGCAGTTGTTTGAAGTGCAAAAATGAGTAGCACCCATTTAGTTTCTGAACAATAAGTAACCCGTTTTCTTGTTAGGTTTGTTACGTCACTTTGTTTCACGCTTTCCACATGTCGACTTAGAGGGATATTTGGGAGGTCATAAACACGTTTGCGATATTCGTTAAAACTCGGAAACATGGTTTGGTATAACCTGCAGTAATTGCATGCAAATGGTCCAAGGGAAAATACAAAATATCCTGTTTGGCCCTTGGTGCGTAGCGCAATACCTCTTTCATTTACTGTGGTGATACAGTAGCATGGATGTCCTGCAGTGATTTAATGAGAGAGCTCGGGTTGGCAGGTCATGGGTTGCTAGTTCGCAACATGTACACGTTTACCGTTACTCAGATCCTCAACTGTGTTTTGAACATGTACCTTAAAAAAATCATTCTAGCTAATTACAAAATGTCTACAAAACACTTTGATTGTATACATCTGTTGACAAACTGAGTTAGGCATTTTGAAATGAAATTGGGTTGTTATTACTCATAGTTCTCTGTCTGGCTCCGGTTCAGTGAAAGCCCTTGTTGAAATCATAATATGCAGGGTTTTGCCAATTCTGGCAGAGTGCCCCCCACACTAACTATGTAGATGTTCCAGGACTGTTTGTCAAAAATGTCGACAAATGAAGCTCTCTGGAATGTTTATTTTTTTGCTCTCGCTCAGTCATTACATAGAAGATTTCAGAAACATTTTGTATGCTTTAATATCTAATACACACACACGCAAGCACATGCGATATATTCACTGTACATGATCACTGACACACAAACTTCAGAACTAACCTTTCTACAAAACTGTCTACGTTTCCTTGATGCAATGTAATTGAACGTGTTATTATAATTTTTTTTACATGAGGCTGCAATTCAATAATGTATTCTCTAGTGACTGTTGGATATGATATTGGTACGGGAGGAAATTCTGACATCCAAGAAGATAGTTTTGTCTCGTCTCATAGGTTTTCTAGATGGCTGGCTTTCCGATGGTGTATTGGCATTGGGCTTCTGGTGTATTGGTGACCTATATGAGGGCAACCAAGTCTCAGTCACACCGTGGCTACTCCTAAAAGACTGCAGCAGGTCAGTAGCAAACATCTGCATTTAAACGTACAAACTGTTCCCCACTCCTTTCTCGTTTTTCCCTTGGTGTACTGTAACGCCCGGCGTTGCGCAGCTTCACGCGCGGTCGCAGACAGGCCGATCATCGGTTGATTTATGGCGCTGACCGCCGCCTGCATCTCTCAGGCTAATGACACATACACTAAAGTCATTGATTTGTATGAATGGCCTCCGTTCTTCATCTATCACAATTTAATGTAAGAGTTTGCAATGCAGAGGCAGAGGGGACACTGAGCACCCTGTCAGAGGGGGAGGAGCAAGCATGGTGGTGGTGGGAGGAGGAGGTGGGTGCGGGGGGCTTGGGGGCCACGTAGCCCAACCCCCAGCCGCCCCCCACCCCCCCACCCCTACCCCCCGCCCCCCAGTCATGAGTCATTTGCTGCTTCTTTAACATATACTCTTCTCTGTTTATGTAAATGGCCCTGAACCAGGATGCTGTGTTCAATAAAGCAGATAATAGCAACAACAAGGTGCGTTCCCCGGAATTACCTCTGGTCTGCAGAGGATTTAAGAAAAGGGGACTGAAGGGGGATTCAGCAGGGAGACTTTTGCCAATCCTCTGTGTAAGATAAGCACGTTTTCCCGGAATTGAAATCAGAACGGAATAAAGCGCAGCACGTTTACGCGCGCAAGGTGTGGAGTCACGGAAGCCTCGGCTATCGACCAGGTGGAATATCATATGACACTGGGTCAGTGTTGTGGAAAGAAATATATGAATCCGTTAGCATTTGTCATGCGATGGCTGTAGCCACAGACCTTACTGCGTGGTTACAAACAACGTGGTGGCCGTAACAGTGAAAACTGTGATGGTTCTCACCTTATGAAAATGCCTCAATGTAGCCTTGAAAAAGGAGTTAAAATTAGTTTGACTTCACGATAGTTATTCGTAGAAACTTGGCCGCTATGTTTTCCCTTAGACAAGGTGTGAGACAGTCCCTTGCACACACACATGCGTCATCACTTTCGGAAACACACACACACACACACACAACACCCTGTTGCGTACCTACTGGGTTCCTGTGTGTCTATTCACATCCCCCTCTCCCAGGAAATGAGGAGTTTTGACCCGGCTGGCGTTAAATCAGTGTGAGAACAGGAAGAACCGTCCAGGAGGGAAACAAGATGGATGGCTCGTGGGAAGGCCTCTTAGAACTGATGTGAGTGTGCAGTTCTAAAAGTACAACTCAACCGCTAAGTGGACCACATAACACCGTGTCAGCAGCAAAGCCAGATCACGTCACTAGGTACTCGTCCCGTAGCAAAGATTTGCAAACGCATATGACCCCCTTTTAACTGATTACTAAGTTGAATGTTCCCATGGAGGGATCAACAAGTTGTTTTGACTGTGGGCTGGTTAACTCTTCACGGTCACTCAAGCAACAATGGTCTCCTCAGTGATCAGCCACCTAATCAGTTAATGATGTCAGGAAATGAGGAGAGCCGCTCCCCATAAATTTACCAAGTGGTGATGTCTGGGTTTTAGTGCCTCCTCACTCTTTCCACTCCACGCATCAGCGAATTAAAGTCAGACGCTTTGATGCTTTGGTCTGGCGCGGAATAGCGTGGTGCGTCACCTCTGCCACTACACCTCTGACACCGTGGTGTCCTTCAATCCCTGACCCTATTGACCTTTCACTCTTAGTAATACATGCAACGCACGCAGACCAGTTGATATGAGACTGCCTGGGCTCCTTTAGAATCAGTTGGTTTATTATCCAAATCCTGTCTGTAGGAAACTAGCTGAAAATACAGCGCGGATGATGTCATGAGTCGTGTGTGTTACAAGACTATATTAAATTACGGAAGATATAAACAAATCTGTCAGTTATGTTAATCAAAACCATGACTTGTTTCCGTAAACAATAACAAGATGAGGAACAGGAAGGGGGTCACCTGTGCTTGGAATGTCCGTGTTGAGCTGATGTGTCTCTCAACAGATGTTTTCTTACCTGGAAAGGAAATTACAAGGATTTTTTAAAGTGTGATGGAAAATCTGTTAAGTCGATTTGACATGGTAAAATATCTCAATCTAATTTAGAACGATGAAGGACAGACCGCTATCACTGATTGAAAATGAATTACAGGAAACATTACGTGAAAAAAGAATATGTGCCTGTAAAATGTTGAAGTTCAGGGTTGCGCGTTCACGTGGGTGAAGATGTTCTCAATTAAAATTGGAACCAGCTGTGTGCTACGCTTACCATCACCAACATCGGATAATATAATGAATTCTCGCTCAGAGCTTGAGGAAGGTAGAATTTAAACAGCGTGATTGCCAAAGCCTTCAAACACGTATCTGGGATAATAACGAGACGTCATGCCTTTAAACGGTCAGCTTTAAGACGAGGGGAACATTTGTCATTTAAGCGTCTCTCAGTCGAAGGCGTCTGTCAGTACTGGCTCCACTCACACAGACGGATCCAATTACGGGGACTGGACATCTCTAACAAGGTGCGAGGAAAAGGCTTCCTGGACAAACAACGTGCACCAATAATGAGAGCCCCTCATTTGAGTGATTTGAGTGTCTCTGAGCCCAGGGATTGATTCTGCAGCAAACGATCAGAAGTACCTTTTTTTTCTCTCAAATACACACTGCATCCAAACAGGGATTTTTTTTGTTGTTGTTTTTTGAGAGCAAATGTTCCCAAGGCACGTATCAAGCTCAGGTGCTGAAGCACAAAACTTTCTTTGGCTCTCCAGCGTATACAGCCTAGCACTCAAACTTTAGTGGGGGATTATTAATTATGCCTGAGCCAGGTCTGTCAATACAAAAGATACAGGACACAACAAAATAAAAAATAAACAAGTCACTACAAAAAACTTTCAGAAGTGGCTCATTTCGCCTCATTCACTCGCATACTAACCAAAGCATGGATTATCAATGTGTGCCGTGATCAATGCTCCAGGGCCTTGTGGATTCCATTGATTTCTCAACTCCCAGATTTCAGCGTGGCTCTTCATCAACAAAAGTACTTTGTCCTTCCCAAATAATCAGATCGAAGGGCCCCGTCCCCCGAGAGAGCCGATTCTAGCACGGAAGCCACTCCACAGTGGCTCTGACTTTGTCAGACCTGACCCCCAGGGGCAGTGCATTTTGCTGCCCTTGTTGCTTTCTGAGAGCAAGAGATGCACGCTCAACAAATGACTCCCCACTCAATGCACATGTATGAATGCCTAAGTCAAACAGCGCATACAAATCAATATATCATAACGCTCAACAACAAAAAAAGTGCTTTTCCACTTTACACAAATTGCACTAGAGTTCATTCACATCCTAGCAGATGCTATGTTAGACAAATATGATCATTTTTTCAAAGTGACCTTGTTTGAAATACCTTAACTAATAGTATTACAGTACGATACAGTATACAGTGGCTCTCAAAAGTATTCACCGCCTTTGGACTTTTATTGGATTACAGCATTACATCAAAATTGATTCAGTTAGGAGTTTTTGACACTAATCAACACACTAATCAACACCTTAAGTCCTTAATGTCAAAGTCAACAATAAAATCTGCTGATTGTTCTGTATTATTAGCAATTTTAAGTATTCACCCTCTTTAGTTAATATTTGAAGCCATTATGGCAGCGATCATAAGCATGAATCTATTTGGAGAAGTCTATACCAGCTGGACACAGCTATTATTGACCACTCTTCTTTGCAGAATTGCTTAAGCGCCGTCAAGTACTTTGATAAACAGCAATTTTCAACTCTTTCTAAATATAGTCAGTTGGATTGAGGTCCAGGCTTTGAGTGGGCCAATCCAGGAAACTGACCTCTTTTTTTTAATGCCGCACCAGTGCAGCTTTAACTGTATGTTTTGGCTCGTTGTCCTGGTGGAAGATCTTCTCCCAAATCCGATATATCTTGAAGATTTCAGCTGGAGGTTTTTCCCAGGATTTCTCTATACTTCGCTGCATCCACTTTGCGCTTTATCTTCACAAGCTATCCTGTTGTTGATGCAAAGAAGCATCCCCAAAACATTATGCTTCCACCACCACGCTTCATGGTAGGGATGGTGTTCTCAGGATGTTTGTGCCAAAATGGCACTTAGTGTTCACTCCAAACAGCTCTATTTTGAGTCTCCCACATGCCCTTTGGCAAACCTAAGCTGAGATGTAATATTAGTTTATTTCAACAATAGTTTTGTTTTTGCCTCTCTTATTGAAGGCCACAAGTGAAGCACCCAGGTGATTGTTGAAGAATGAACAGTGTCTCCCACCTCAACCATGGAAGACCTTTGGAGTTACCAATGTATTGGTGACCTGCCGGACCAGCTCCCCACTTCCCCCCAGATACTCACTTTGAGGATGACAGTTTTGAGGTAGATTCACAGTTGTGCCATATTCTCTCCATTTGTTAATAATTACATTTTCTATGTTCAGGGGTATATTCAAAGCTTTGGAAATGTTCTTACTTCCTACCCCTTACTGGTGCTTTTCAAGAACCTTATTCTGGATTTTCTTTAAATGTTCCTTTGTCTTCATTATGAGATTTTTGTTAGGAATTCTACTGGGTGTTCCCCGAAACAGGTGTATTTAACCTGATTAAGATTTTATGGACTTTGACATTCTGGACTTATTTGTGATGATCAATGGCAAAACCTCCTGATTAAATGCATTTCATGTCTCCATGAAATGTGGTAAAGTCCATGGGGTTGAATACTTTTGAAATTGAATCTCATAACAAACACCACTACATTACCTCAGCACCTGGACTATGCTTATTTAAGTTGGAGTACATCAAAAGGAAAGTGACTGAATTGTGCTGTTGTTCTGATTTTCAGACACCTACACAATGTCCATCAAACCCCCATGCCATTCCTCTTCCTGACTGCCCATGAATGTATTTCATGTCAATATTGGAGATATAAATAGATGTGAGACGGTGACCATTCATAAATCTAGTTAAATATTTAAAGAGGATATTTGGGCAGAGATGGGAGGGAGAGAGGGACTGAGAGAGGGGTGTTCAAGTTGCTGCTCAATTTGATCAATCGTCCCCGTCCTACCTCTGCACTCAGAAAATGACAAATTGGAATCATGGAATCATCCGTAGTTTATCATCAGAGGGGGAACTTGGAGAATCTCATGCCAGTATCCTGTTGACTGAAGCTGGGAATAAGGGCATAGGAACTCTGCCAAATAGCTTGAACGAACAAAGGGAAAAAAGAAATGCAATTGTTAAGACACATTTGTTATAGTTGGTTTTCTTTTGTCAACAGGCAAATCCAATCACTTTAAACCTATGTGCATTGGCACATGCTACAAATCCCTCACTAGCATAAAAAAAAAAATCCCAGTTCATGGTAGAAATGTTAACGACAGCTCCGGGATTTGTTTTCTTTCTTTAGTGGTTTTACTTTCACACAGAAACAACCTGTGTGCTGTTACGTGGATTAACCGAGACACGTTGACAGGTAGAGTGGTAATGCCGAGAGTGTCACTGAGTTCTCTATGAAAGCGTGCTTCTACACTGCCGTGTCGTCTGAGGGTCTGAGGGTTAGCGGGTGGAGCCGGAGGAGCGGCTCACTGGCAGCGAGACGCTCATTAGAGAACTATTTTAATAAGCTGACTTCAGGCTTGACATGAGAAATGTAGATACCCTCTATATCCTAATAGTTTTGATTAGTTGATATAATTGGTATGCTTTATTGTGCTGCTGAAGTGATAGTAATGTGTGCAAGGCGCTTAAAGTCACCAAAACGATGAGGGGGGGAGAGGTCTTTATTTGATTTATTTATCCGTGACATGCGGCGCTCTCTTTGTTTTGGAAGGCGGAATAATGATGCTGTGGCTTTTTAATTAGGCATATGTAGAAATGTGTGATATGATGGTCAGAGTTCGTTTTAATAAAAGTGTCACCCATGGCAAAACAAAAATGGCATCTGTACCATCAGGCAGCTGACCGTTTGTCCAGTTTAAAAAAGTCATGTTAATGGCGTTAATTTTCCAAAATCTCTAAAATGTTACAAAATTATTATCAAGATTAACCTATGGCTATTTGCAAGCCATGAATTCTTAGACCAATACCCACTTTCACACAAACATAAAATGTTCAGGCTGTAGTTGTTTTGTTTATGCATTCATTTATTTTTTATGCTCATTTAAATGATGTACTGCATTCACACAACTGATCACACCTTTTACTGTTGGTCAGTAGAGTAAAAGACAGAAAGATCCTCTCACCCATTGTAGATGATATAATTCCAGTCATTTATTTGTGATTTTACATTTCAAATGAGGAACCATCCATGTGATCTGAGCAGTCTACCATTTTCAGTACCCCACCCCCCTCGGCTTTCATTTTAGCAATTATGAACCGACATGAGAGTCTTCTGACATTTGTCTATCAACGCCGCTGTGAGTCACAACCCTAATTAGCATCTGAGGAAACAACCGAAGACGGGAGATAAATTCTCCCTCTGGTGACATTAAATGATCAAGCCTTATGGGTCTCAGCCAGCCATGGAGACAGAACTTCACATACCTCACAAACAACCACAATGTCTACCCCCCAAAATATTATTTCAGTAGGCCTCCTGTGACCCCCCCCCCCCCTCCACCCGCCCAGTAATCCACAGCGGGTCCAGCATGCTCCCTTCCCTTCGTGAGCAGTTTTCAGTTGTTGGTATTATTCTAATTTGTTTGTGACCTAATCAGTGTGGCAACAGTGGTCCGCTGTGAAGATAGATTCTGTGTTCCCTCTCTCAGCCCAGGGACACAATGTGCACCCAGGAGATAGCCGGCGATAAAATATGTATTCGTTTTTACAAAAGCTCCCATTTTTATACCACTTTGGAAGACAAAGAGACAGAGAGGGGGAAGAGGTAGTGCAGATCTGAATCGACTTACTGTGGTGCAATCCCCCACACGGCAACAGCACACAGCAATATGGGGAATTCGGGGCGTGTTGCTTATTTAAAAATTAGTATTCTCAATCTCAAGGCCACTTGTTGTAACCAGCCATTTAGTCTTGAGCTTCTTTTCCTCATTTCTCTTTTTCTCCTCTTTTCGTTTTTTTTCTCCACCAGCTGACAAGCCGTGGGTTTTCAGAAAAGAAAGCCAGCATTAATTAAGACAGTGCCAGCTGTAATTTTCTTGGGAAGTAGATTTCTGCACAACTAAAGGTTACGGGGACCTTTTCACTGTCAGAATTTACTACAGCCTGTGAATGTTAATGCTGCTAATGAAGACATGCTCTCAGTCTCTGAACTTAAAAGTACCACCGGAAAGAGGGAGATAGGAATGGGCCAGAGAGGAAGGAGAGAAAGAGAGAGGACAGGGAAAACTGGATATGAGGAATACATTTGGAGTCCAGTGGTATTGTCATTTTGATACTGGGATGAGCTGGCATATTGTTTTGAGACAAATGCAATGGTCCTGATAAACAGTCTTGATCCAACAAAAGTCGGTTCCGGGCTCAATGTTGCAGTGGAACACCACAGGTGAATACATAACTAACATTTTAAATGCATATTTTTACTTTTTCTGAGCTAAAATAAAAGATCCCACATTTTCCATTCCTGTACTTCTGTCACACAGCACAACGCCACAAATGTCTGAAAGAGAATGTAAGTGTCTGACTGTAGACACATAGACCAAAGCTGTTATAAAAATACCTATATGGCAATACCTCCAACCAGCCTCACTATCCCAGACCACATTTAACCCTCACCCGGGACCTCCACTCTAGGTTTCTTCACCTGCAAGGCCAGCTGGACTGAACTGTGCCAGCCGAACTGTGGTGCGGCAAAACAAACAATCATTTCTGCACAAAATGTGCAAAATCGTCTCACGGCAGCTTATCTGAGTGCTCGTCGACATCACTAGGGTCGAAACCAACTTCAGTATAATCGTCTCACGGCAGCTTATCTGAGTGCTCGTCGACATCACTAGGGTCGAAACCAACTTCAGTATAATCGTCTCACGGCAGCTTATCTGAGTGCTCGTCGACATCACTAGGGCCGAAACCAACTTCAGTATAATCGTCTCACGGCAGCTTATCTGAGTGCTCGTCGACATCACTAGGGCCGAAACCAACTTCAGTATAATCGTCTTCGATGGACGCTGACACGCTGGAGACGTGTGCTCTTCACAAAGGACTCCCGGTTTCAACTGTAACAGGCCGATGGCAGACCTATATTCCCAGTCATGAGAAATCCATAGATTATGGCTTAATTACTTTAATTCAATTGACCGGTTGCCTTAGATGAATTGTAATTGCTGGATGTTGCATTAATGTTTGTATTTATTGAGATTTTAAAAAGGGCCTAAGACTGCCAACAGGTTGTCTCCACCATGCAATGTAAGGTTGATTAATAAACTGCTGAACTGGGAAAGCACTGAGACTGGAGGATAACAATTTTAAATAACACGGTTACATCCAATCACAAGTTTGTTTTCATAAATCTTTTAAGTTTGGGACGTGTTCATGAACGAAGGGCAATGCAAATGATCCCGCCATCACATCGACACCACCGGAAACCGAAAAAGGTCTGTGATGTTTTTGGGATGAATTATTTAAGAAGGAACGAAGGGCTTAGGCTCCAAACAGAAATGGAGCCCATTAGGTTCTGTTATGTGTGTTCACTTAACAGGCAGCTTTGGACAACAACAATCATCAGAACAAGTGCGCGCGCACACACAGAGGTTCACGGTCACATATGGAGACATATCCATATGAACCCAATCTCTAAATAAAACGCCACCCCTCAATGTAACTGCAGCAACAGGCACGCGAAACATTTTAGTTGTGCGATTATAACGTGCTTTGACGTACGGTACCTCTCGACAAAAGTCAAACCGCAATGAATTCATCTTCACTGGTTACAGTGAGGGTGAATGTTAAGGATAGGGTTAAACGTACTTATAGGTATTCACACAGACTGGCTAAGTCCACTTAAAAAGCAGTACATCATCCCTACCCAAAATGCCATAGAAAACAACAAACGTGCCGAGGGGTAACGGGCGCTCACCTTGCATGTAGTGGATGTTAGGAAATTGCATAGCTTGAAGCTTCTGCATTTCACCTAGCATATGTGTAATGTTATACCTTCAGCCTTGTCAGCTCCTGGCGTGTTGCGTATTAGAATGACTTGTACACATCCACACAGCGATGCATTACGCACACGTTCCGCAGTTGAAACGCTAGCAGCAACAGTGTCCAGGTGCAGTCCGAAGGCCGGATGGGCCAGACAGGGAGTATGACATGGATACAAAGCAGAGCTGTTCAGAAGTCCTTGATTCTTCTAATCCTATCTGCTTACATCTATAAAAACAGCAGAAAGGTGAAGGAATAAAACAAACCGAAAAAGGGGAGGGGGAGGCAGAAGACTACAATCAATGACAAGGTCAGGAAGCAGACACGAAGACCAGCAGCGTTCCTGAAAAAGTTCTTTTTAACCTGAGGCAAGAGAATAATTTCACTTTCTCCTGATCAGTTTAAAAAATCTCCTCTGTCAGTGGCGGCAGATTTATACAAATTAATAGCCTTTAGTGAAAATCTCCAGCGCTTGGGTTATTAATTGTTAAAGTGCATACATTAAACAAAATGAGTAAAAAGTAATTTTAATAAATTATCTTGTCCAAAAACCTTCTCGAAAGGACCATTGGATTCAGAACATGAGCTGTGTTGAATATTAGGGTCCTTCAAAATAATACGGAATAAATACAAGAAAGAGAGAAGAAAAAAAAACATCAGGAGGAGTAATGAACAGACTGTCTGACACTATCTCATTATTTTCTAGCCCCTACTCAATTATCTGGCCTACTACACCTTCCAACAGATCTTTAATTCCTGGCTTACTCTCTTTTTTGAAGATAGCTTTGGCTCATGAGTGAACTACAGGCAGGGCTTCATAGGTGAAAGGGCTACATTAGGAGCTGCAAAGGGTCTTAGGGTGCCAGATATTGCAAAGGGTCTTAGGTTGCCAGATCTTGGGGTGAGATCTATATACTATGTTTGGGGTTAACGTCAGTTCAGTCGAACAGGGCTAAAATGCCTTTTAATTACACAGGGCTCTGGTCAACTGACCATGTTCCCATAGATGGACAGGTCCTAGCCAACCCAATTGCCTTCTTCTGCCGTGGTGGAAACCGCATCAAGTGTGTGCAACGAGAACACAGCCTAATGAATTACCAAAGTATATTTGCTTGCTTGCGTTCATGTCTGCCCGTATCTGTTGCCATCCACTTCTGTTCTCTACTCTTACGCACTCTGTCTGTCTTTCTCTCCCTCTTTCTTAGTGTCTGTTTTAACACGCACGCACGCACCGTGGACTGAGTGATAGCTACTTGAGGTGTCATCGTTTTCACTCGGGGGAAAGAGCAAGGGAGAGGAAGGGATGTTATTTCCCAAATTTGGCCCCTAGGACAAAAAGAGGCCTGTTTGATATTCATCGAGCCGCAAGTAGCAGGATTGTTGGAGAGGCTGTGAAAATCTATTCACTATGATAATGAACAAATTGTCATACATTCGGCTCTGTCTCCATCTGACAGTGATAGTTATCAGAGAGAGAGATGGAGGTGTGGAGACGGGGGGGGCGCGGAGTGGGGGAGCGCCTGCCATCAAACCTGTCTGCACAGTCGTCCCCCACAGCTGCAAAGATTGGCCCCGTTACGGGGCTCTGCCTGTTGTTATGAAGGAAAGCCCCCCTGGCATGTATCTCCTATCATGTCAGCGCTTCACATTTAAAAGCTGTCGTCCCTGATTGATACTTAGTATCAAAAGAGCAAAGGAGGGGAGGAAGGGTGTGTGTGTGTGTGTGTCTGTGTGTGTGTGTGCATGTGTGTGTGTGTGCGTGTGTGCGTGTGTGTGTGCGTGTGTGTGTGTATGCGTGTTGTCACTGCCAGCAGCAGTCGGCACACCTGTACAATGTCTCCTCTATGGAATACCTCTATAAACCCAGTAGCACATTTGTGCTCTATATTAAAACAGTACATGTGCCATGAGGACATTGCAGGTTGGATGCTCTAAGAGCCTTCATTGTGTCCTGTCAACACACCCTAAAAAAAAGAATGGGAGATTGACAGTATGGCATGAGTGGAACAGATGGGCGGATTGGCTCCGAGTGACACAGTGCCATGTCATCACTCCGTTTAATGTGCCATATTGTAATCATGGTACTGCCAACCAAGGGTATGGAGGCACTGCAGAGAATGAGAGGACAGAGAGGCAGGACATGCCATCTAATGTGCCCGGGTGGCCCTGGGCATTTTAAGATTAACCAGAACTTTTTCAACAAGATGTTGCAGTCTCTCATTGATTATTTTTTTTCATATACAATTGACGATGGATCCAGGCATGTGGACCTAAGCACCCCAGAAATGTGACTCTTCATTCTCATTGGATCTGAAATTGTGGTGGAAAAGAGGGTGCATTTGTTTTGATTTCAGTGGGATAATTATTCCACTTGGGTTAAATGAGATGCACACGTGTCCAGTACTGACACGACAACATTGGCAAAAACCAAACCCACCAAAACATGAACCACCATGCATTGTCTGGAAATATTTTCAGAAAGAGAAACAGACCCAGGAGGAGTTGCAAATCTTACACTGAACAGTTAGTTTCAGTCGGTGTCCATGGTATGTTCACAGTGAATTATTCATTTTTTAAATTGAGTAGATTGAGTAGAAATATTCTAGCTAAATACAGTCAATCCTTAAGGGAATGAGATGTAGATTATTTGCATTGTAATCAAAGAAAATGTCCATAGTAATCTGCAGTATTAGTGGAATGATAGTTTTTCATATTTACTCATTTTTAAACACATGCTAAAAAGCTGAATTTCTATTGGTCAACAGAAGGTGCAACAGCTTTTGTTTAATGGAATAGCAACACCCTCCCTCTCTTCCATTTGGGGTCATGAAGGCATGCAATCACCTCTCCTCAAACAAGCAATGGCATACTACATGGGCAAGCACAATCTATTGGTCATTTCCTGATTGCTAACATTCTACACAGTTCACTAGATTTCTGTTCACGCTCATTGTGCCATCTTAATTGCTTTTTTGTGTTTTAAATATCTAAAAAAGTATGTCATTTTTATTGCATCTTTATGCTTGTCAACCAAAAGCAAAAGTAAAGCTTGAGGGGAGTTCTGGTTAGAAGGCTTCCTGCAATGTAGGAGGAAATTAGGGATATTCCATTTAAGTTTTGGGTGATATGATGTATGTTTTCTTCGTTCAGCTTTGTACTCCAAAAGTATGGATTTTAAATTAGGTGTTAGGGTTTCAAATATCTCATTGACGAAGTGGGATGCTGAGAACATTCTCTCCTTGGTGTGCATTTATATTTATTGCATCTTTCCTCAAAACCTTTCTCTTTAGCTCTGCTGGTTTATTTAGGTACTATAGCATGGTCACACACTTTCACGCCTACTGTACCTTCTGGTGAGTTTTTCGGATCTGTCAGATGTGGGGGGCTTTTTCTTCATAATATTGGGCATTTTTCGATCATCCCCTGTAGATCTCTTCCTTGGCCTATGACGCTGCTTACAATTATTGAGCTCATCGGTGCTTTCCTTATTTAAATGATATTACAAGCCATTGTTTCTGGTAGACCTTGCTATGAAGAGAGCTACACCAATGTTTTATTTCACATTACATTTACTGCACTAGGTATGTAAACCACTTTGCAGAATTGAAATGAATGTCTGGGTGACTATGTAAAATACTTTACAGGTTCGGGTAAGGATCAAGTTAGTGAAGACATCAAAAATATCAAATGACACATGGAATCATGTAGCAACCAAAAAAGTGTTAAACAGATTGTATATTCTCCAAAGTAGCCACCCATTGCCTAGATGACAGCTTTTCAAACTCTTTGCATTCTCTCAACAATTTACTTCTTACATCAGAGATTTTGACAGTGCCAATTACAACCTCCTTTGCAACGTCTAATGTATTCCCCCACAGAGTGCGTGGTCTTCACTTTTCTATTGCATTTCAAATAATTATTTACTGCATCTATTCCTCTTGTAGATGCTACAGCGATTACATTACTAATATCTCATTTATGTTATTAAAGACTTTGTGAGCTGCTTTAGTTATTGATGCATCATTCAGATAACACAATAGCTACATCTAGCTAGCTAAAAAAGACAAACTAATATGCCATTAGTCCAGCACCTCGGTGTGCAGGACTACTAACAATGACTGTGTGAAAATGCATTTGAAAACCTCATGGAGCCATGTTAACCATAAAAGAAATAAGGACATACTCATATTGGTTTCTGATTGCTACTGGTTATGGATTTAAGTCCACCCAATCAAAACATCCCTACCTCCGCCGATTGTATGGGTTGTGGCTTGGTAGAGCTCTGTGGACTGCATTGACAATGAGGATTGTGGATTCAATATTAGTTTTGTTAGAGCCTCTATATTGACCCTCTGGGGACCAGAACAGATATCTAATATCAGTCAGTCTGGATGTATCCCTTTAAACCTTTGAGTTTAACTGCCTGAGGACACATTTCAAACATGGTGAGCAACTAGCCGGGTAGTCAAAATCCACCATTAGTGGAGGAAAAGGCAAATCTGATTAATTCTGTTCTGTCCTCATACTTTGGGGTTAAATATCTGTCGTCAGTTACATCATTTGCATATAATTACCATAGAAATGGTTGTAGGTCTTTAGGAAAGCAGGCGTGATGGGAAACCTGTAATTTCATTAGGTCAGAGATCAGAGTGTTTAACTTTGAACCCCTGGTAAAGTATTCACTGTTATCAAACTTTAAGGGAAAGGAGGCAGTGTGATAACTAGATTGTATGTGGTCTTGGGAGTGGTAGCGATGTACTATTTTGAGAAAGGAAGAGCCATAGATTAGACACAAAAGCTGTCTTTGGCTATTGGAGCTGACAGTGTTTTCACCTAAATGTTTCTCTAACATTGTTATCCAAATGAAAACAGGATATATTAACTAAACCATATTTTCTAAACATTTAATGTATTTATTCGCACATTTTATTACGATTTTTATATACTTTATATACTAATTAATATGTATGTTAATTGGTACAGTATCAAAAATGTGCAAAAGAAGTAGAAAAAAAGTACACAATATTTTGAAATATCCCATATTAAAATGATAAAAATCATTAATGTTAAAAATGTTTAGGTATTAAAAACATTAATTGTATTTAAACGATTCCTATTTATATAATTCTAGGCATATAATGTTGAAACAATTTAAATTAAAAAAAACCTGCTTCTTGGGCTAACATACCACCATTAGAGCTGAGTGGCATTATTCTGTTTGGGTCCTAGAAGCATCTGATGTTGGGTGTCAGTGCTAGGTTAGTTAACCACTATAGACATTAGACAAATAAAGTATGAACTATATCTTGTATCAGCCATGTATACTGAAAATAGAATACATTTTGTTTTAGGGCCATTGTCAACCTATCATGTTAAATAGTGTCCCCATGCCAAAAACATTTCATTTTCATCCCAATGTAATTTGAGTACTTCTTTTGCTACAGTGAGGAGAACAAGTATTAGATACACTGCCGATTTTGCAGGTTTTCCTACTACTAGAGGTCTGTCATTTTTATCATAGGTACACTTCAACTGTGAGATATGGAATCACAATGTATGATTTTTAAATAATTAATTTGCATTTTATGGCATGACATAAGTATTTGATCACTTACCAACCAGTAAGAATTCCAGCTCTCACAGACCTGTTAGTTTTTTTTAAGAAGCCCTCTTGTTCTCCACTCATTACCTGTATTAACTTTAACATTACCTGTATTGTTTGGACTTGTAACCTGTATAAAAGACACCTGTCCACACACTCAATCAAACCGACTCCAACCTCTCCACAATGGCCAAGACCAGAGAGCTATAAGGACCTCAGGGATAAAATTGTAGACCTGCACAAGGCTGGGATGGTCTACAGGACAATAGGCAAGCAGCTTGGTGAGAATTATTAGAAAATGGAAGAAGTTCAAGATGACGGTCAATCTCCCTCGGTCTGTTGCTCCATGCAAGATCTCACCTTGTGGGGCATCAATGATCATGAGGAAGGTGAGGGATCAGCCCAGAACTACACGGCAGGACCTGGTCAATGACCTGAAGAGAGCTGGGACCACAGTCTCAAAGAAAACCATTAGTAACACACTACGCCGTCATGGATTAAGATCCTGCAGTGCATGCAAGGTCCCCCTGCTCAAGCCAGCACATGTCCAGGCCCGTCTGAAGTTTGCCAATGACCATCTGGATGATCCAGAGGAGGAATGGGAGAAGGTCATGTGGTCTGAGGAGACAGAAATAGAGCTTTTTGATCTAAACTCCACTTGCTGTGTTTGGAGGAAGAAGAAGGATGAGTACACAACCCCAAGAACACCATCCTAACCGTGAAGCATGTAGGTGGTAACATCATTCTTTGGGGATGCTTTTCTGCAAAGGGGACAGGACGACTGCATCATATTGAGGGGAGGATGGATGGGGCCATGTATCGCGAGATCTTGGCCAACAACCTCCTTCCCTAAGTAAGAGCATTGAAGATGGGTCGTGGCTGGGTCTTCCAGCATGACAACGACCCAAAACACACAGCTAGGACAACTAAGGAGTGGCTCCGTAAGAAGCATCTCAAGGTCCTGGAGTGGCCTAGCCAGTCTCCAGACCTGAATCCAATAGAACATCTTCGGAGGGAGGTGAAAGTCCGTATTGCCCAGCGACAGCCCCGAAACCTGAAGGATCTGGAGCAGGTCTGTATGGAGGAGTGGGCCAAAATCTTGCTGCAGTGTGTGCAAACCTGGTCAAGAACTACAGGTAACATATGATCTCTGTAATTGCAAACAGGTTTTTGTACCAAATATTAAGTTCTGATTTTCTGATGTATCAAATACTTCTGTCATGCAATTAAATGCAAATGAATTACTATGTGATTTTCTGGATTTCTGGATTTTTTTTTTCACTCACAGTTGTTGTGTACCTATGATAAAAATTACAGACTTCTACATGCTTTGTGGGAAAAGTGGGAAAACCTGCATAATCGGCAGTGTATCAATTACTTGTTCTCCCCACTGTATAACAATTGTATATATATCAATGACCCTTAATGATGGTCTAGACACACGCTGATTAAACCAAGCACATTTTTCCAACAATGATGCTGGTGAAGTGCTTTTTACCGCAGCGACTGTGTTGCAAAATAGAGTTTTGTTTAGCTAATAACATGAAAACATAACCTGTTCAGCCTGGCAGGACAAACTAGTCAGCTGGCAACTGTTTTTTTTTTGGATTTCCTTGCTTTTAGAACCAAGCAACCAGCGTAGCAATGGAGAGAACGTTCCGATCTGAATCCATTGTGATACATAAGGGCAATATTTTTTTGCAGGGGAACACTATTTGACATGACACCCTTAGGTGGTTTATATCCAGTTTCAGATATTATTGACCAGAAAGAGCACGGGAATGGGATTTGCGTGCTAAACAACACACTCTGTTACATCAGAATTGAAGTACTATCGAGATCTAAAAAAATTAGGTAGTCATGTTTTCTTTCATTTCACAAAGCCTTCGTATTATAACAGTCACACTAAACATAAATTTGTGTGTAGTCTCAGTTGTCCATGATTGATAAAGCAATTGGATGTCTTTCAGCTGTGTTTCTATCAGTAGATATATTAGGTAATGTACAAGGTGCCTACTTTACTTAACAAACGCTTGTCATCAAAATTGAAAGGATTAATTTCTGGTCATACGTGTTGATTTTTAAACACACGTGGCAGGTAGCCTACATGGCGTAAACAACACTTTGGCATTCACAGTACAGTAGCCTAGCTATATATAATCTGCTGGGCAAATGAAACAGCATGAATTAAATTGTCAATAGGAAATAATCAGTGGAAAATATTTCTGCTGGTTAATGTGTGCTAATGTTATTTTTTGTTTGTATAGGATTGAATTGAAAGAGATTTTTTTGTACACGAATAAATCATTGCTAACATTCCCCTTTAAGTCCTTGCATGTTCCTGTATATCTCCAAATCTGACTCTAAAATGCCTTGAGGGCATGTTGTGTGGGCAATCAACCTGTTGCCTAAATTTCAGTAACTGAACAATAATCCCAAGAAATTTGTAGCCCTATTTAAATCTTTTGAAAAGCAATAACTGTATGCTTCTAGGCTATTTTGAAAATGTAAAAAAACAGCTGGTAGTCATGGGAATTTAAAATATCCTGGCCTATTTATAGCTTATATGGTAATAAATACATTGAGTAGATGCTTATTTTACAGGGCATAATTGTATTTTACGATGAGTTGTATTATTACACATAGAGATATGGGAAGATACAAAAAGGCTAGCTAGCATTCTATTTATGGGTGACAAAATCCAGCTGTGCTATCGCCCTCTTGTGCTTGGGAGTCTAAGGAACATGATCATTATGTTGCCTTCTCACACATGCAAAAGTAGATCAACTTAATGAAACTTGACCACCCCAGGTCCCCTGTGCTACAGTTGATCCGTAATGGTGAGAGAAAGCAAAGCTGTAGTTCTGTCATTTCTGTGTGTGACGGTAGAAATTAAATTGGCGCAAAGGAGGTATACCCACACAAAATGCCCTTGAAAGATGCAGCCATAAGAAAGTATGCTCTGGAGAACGTGTAGTAAATTACTGAGAGGAAATGGTAAAAAACAACAGCAATAAAGCAGAGGCTGTAGGTGGCTCTTAGAACGCTCCGGCTGATATGTTCCATAAATCATTCTAATGTGAGACTAAAAAGTGTGCATATTTTAATAAGGCAAAGAAAGAGGGCACACCATGAAAGACACACAGACAAGCACACACCCACGCGCGCGCATACAGTATGAACGCACTTGCATGTGCACACACAAACACCCACCCGTGCGCACGCACCCACTTACGTAGTTATCTGAGTAAAGTCTTCATCCATATCTACATTTGTAACACAGCTTGATGTCCTGGACCTATTACAGACCCATACTTCTTTTTAAATCGCAAGGAAGGGCAGATTTCCCACATGGGAACGCTTTTGTTCTTATTGGCATTAATCAAATGTCAGACGGCGAGTCTGGGAAAGAGAGCAGCGTTTTGTTTTGCATGCGGTGATGGATACACGGGATCAAGTGTCTGTTACGCTGAGACGCAGGAGAGTCACCTAGCTCATAAAGGCTCTATCTGCCAGAGGGTGTTGCTGTTGAACACTCTTCCAAACAAAACCAGCAGAGACCTCTAAGGTTATAAGGAAGGTTTCATAACACGGTTCATTTTCTTTACATGCACTGGAGAACAATGTAGAAGCCTCTGTTGATGCAGGGTTAATGTGTTTCATATATGTCCTATGACAGGAGTCGCCATCAAAACAGCGCAATCTCCAGACACTTCCCGCTAAATGGTCAAAGAGCCGGATGGACCATTTAGTTAGCCTTCAGTAGCTAATTTAAGCATTGGACTAATTCAGTAACCAGTAGAAGTGTGAAAAGAACAGGGTAAAAGTACTCTGTCTTGTTCACCAGTTAAGGGGTGTTCCCAATTACCAGGTAAAGTGAGTTAATGTCATAGCTAGTGACCTAAATGGATACTTTTCCTTTTTATTCCATGGATCACTGGTTAGTTATAAACTCACCTTACCTGGTCATTTAGATGGTAATTAGAAAAAAGTTCTAACCCTACCGTGTAAATGTCTAACATTCGTGTTTAACCTCCAACTGAAGCCAGGCTTAGCAGCCGTGTGATTCGCTTAGACTAAATGTTGACAGACACTTCACTGAGTAAGGTTACTAGATTTCAAGGTCGCTCCCACCAAGGCCCAATCAGTGATAACCCAGGCTCGTACGAGCTGTGTACAACAGTCATGTGGACAAGGCTACCACTGGCTTGGACACACGGGCTAGCTGTAATTTCAGCCCAGCAATTCTTCTGAGTGAGCCGAAGCTGTTTTGTTCTGATGAGGAATCCATACGGCCGTGATGATAGGCGCTTCACAGCCAATAGATGCAAGGTAGGAAGAGGGTCATCCTTTTGGATGGAACCTGTCTGTGTACAGCAGGGTCCAGTGGTGGTGGGAGGGAGGAGCATCAGGTGGGCGAGCACGACGAGCAGGTAAAAACACTCACCGAGCTCAGCGTCGCACCTACATCTTAAACGGCACTGAAAACAAACCCCAACCAACGAAACAAGAGGACCGCCCGGTCTTTTGCCGACGCGGAGACCCGCTACGCGTTGATAGAGAGCAGTATTGTCTGAGGGATTTGTCACTGATATACACGCTGTGCCCTTAAGAAAATGACGGCGCTGTCAGCAGGCAGAGGGGGCCAGTGACACTTTGGATATAAATCTAGAGAGGAGATAAAGAAAGTACATGATAAATTAAGCAGCGCATATAAATTCTTAAGAGCCTCCATTTTAATGCCGGTCATTATTCAACAAATTTTTCTAAGAAATGCCACATGGGCAGGAACAAGTAATTAGGAGGAGAAAAGTGAAATTGTCACCTTTAATGGTTTACTCCGACGCCTCACCTTCTATCCCGGAGAAGAGAGGGGGTCCAGAAAAGACCGCACAGCCGAGCAATGGTTACATGTCATTAGGGCCACACTCAACACTGCTGTTGGGGGCCCTCACATCAACCCTTAATTTGAAGCATTAGGGGAGGTTTCTACCTCTACCGAAAGCCCAGTCTCAAATGGTAGGCGAATTTGGGATGAATATATGTGTTTCCGCGTAGTCCCGGAGAAACATGCCACCCCTCTCTCCAATCGCCAAGGCCTCAATAAATCTGAAGTCACAGGGGATATTGTTAGTGTTGGGCAAAGTACTATTAAAATGAAGGGAAATGTATGGACGACACTTTGTA
Source organism: Esox lucius (assembly GCF_011004845.1). Classification (NCBI taxonomy): domain Eukaryota; kingdom Metazoa; phylum Chordata; class Actinopteri; order Esociformes; family Esocidae; genus Esox; species Esox lucius. Next base: position 8,212,230 of record NC_047570.1, read on the forward strand.
ACAATTAATCAAGGCGTGTTGATTAATAAAGTTGGTGGGCTATTCTCCTGAAACCAGCCAGGCTATGAGCATTGTCAGACGGATCATTTTATTCATTATTTTTGATTAATGCACCAGGATACTCTGACTCCAAGAGGAGTGGAGAGAGAGAGAGAGAGAAAAAAAAGAGTTATCCGCTATGCAAAATCATAAATAGTGAATGAGCATGTCTATGCTTAACCTTGGCCGTGGCAAAGAGACTTCCGCAAATGTGCATATTCAGCAAACACATTGCTGCAGGGATTAAAAAACAAATTGGGGGAGTTTGATGAACATCACCTCTCCAGACCTGTCCGTCTTCGGCGAACGCCAGTGATTAATTAGTTTGTTTAGATACTCAATTAGTCCAGCGATGCAGAGAGAGCGAGAGAGAGGGGGAGAGAGGGAGAGAGGGAGCAGACTGGTCCCTGATAAGGACAAAAGGAGGGAAAATAAATGTTGGTGTTGATATTTTTTTCTGTTTTCGTCTCCATCTGCTGCCTCTCTCTCTCCCTCGACCTCCTTCCACTCTCTCCCCCTCCACCTCCTTCCACTCTCCCCTCTTTCCCCCTCCACCTCCTTCCACTCTCCCCTCTCTCCCCCTCCACCTCCTTCCACTCTCCCCTCTCTCTCCCTCCACCTCCTTCCACTCTCCCCTCTCTCTATCTCCACCTCCTTCCACCCTCCCCTCTCTCCCTCCACCTCCTTCCACTCTCCCCTCTCTCGCCCTCCACCTCCTTCCACTCTCCCCCTCCACCTCCTTCCTCCCTCCCCTCTCTCCCCCTCTTTAGTTCCGTAGTGACACTTCAGTCATTTTGACCCCTTCAGCACAACTGCCTCGCTCACAATATCATTTCCTCTGCGGGTGTCCTCTCCTCATCTTCCTTTTTATGTGATAATTACAAACAGTTTGAATGGAAAACTAGAAGATATTAAATTTGGTTCTGATTACTTGTTTTCATTTGGTTCTTGAGTTGTGTTGCATCAGAGTGGATGTGGACAATGTAACTGCCACATGTTTTAGTTTAGACTGTGACAGGAGAGTCCAGTTTATACCTGGTTCTAACGTGCATTGTCTGGCCCTGATCTTGTCCACACGCTGACTGTACCCACATTCCTTTGACACATAAAGAGGATTATTGTCCCGTTTGGCTTACTTGGTAGAACGTGGCGCCAGAACGCCAGGATTGGGTGGGTTCGATTCCCACCAGGGGCCAGAATATGAAATGAATGCACCCAATACAGTAAGCGGCTCAGGATAAGAGTGTCTTCTTAATGACTTAAATGTATATTAGAAAACACATTGTGACTGGTCAAGATCAGGACCAAGGATGCATGTAAGTGGCAGGTGTAAACGGGGCTAAGCTCTGCAAGGGCGGGAGATGTTCCCTACTGTAAAGCCCTCTGCTTTGTGACATACGGTCATTGCCAGGTTAATCAACAGCTGCTCCTCGGCTCTGAGACGGACCTTTCTGTTGAGAGTTCCAAACACACTACAAAAACACCATCCATGACTCCTTCACATGGCGTGTGTGTATGTGCGCACACACGACTGACAGGCCTACACGACCAGTCTTTCCAGAGACACGCTGCGACGGAGGCGGGCTTATGACTGGACATTAATTATGGACGTGCGTCTGTTTCTGTGATGACGGCAAGCTGGTCGGTGACTTCCCCTTCGAGACGCGCGCTGACTGACACCAAGGCTGTACACGCAAGTAACGCACCCGTCACCCATCACACGATAACACACGCACACACAACCTGAAGAGCCGTGCAGTTCCAAGCAGACCCCCGCCCCCCCCCCCCACACACACACACCCCCTTTTTTCACTTTGTCTCATCACATTTGCTAAAACAACAGTGAAAACATCGCTTTTCTCTCCCCCGGCCCCTTCCTTTTGTGTCCCGGCTCCCCCTCCCTCCCTCTGCCTGCTGGTACAAATGGCTGCATTCTGATGGGGGGAGGCCTGGGAGGTTTTCACTGCTTCTCACCGGCCCGATAAACCGCCAAGAAGACTCAAAAGAAGCTGCTAATGGACTCGGGGCCCTGAGTGCTTGTCACACAAACATTTCTGCTGTCACAGCATTTTATTACACACAGACTCTGGCACACACACACGGAGCGGCAGAACACAAGGTAGCACAAACAGACAGCGTACGCCTATTCCTTGTGCCTGTGTCCTAGCAACATGTCTCTCTGAGAATTACTGTACACATTCTATGTCTGTTCCGTATGCTGGAGAGGAGTGGATGTTTTCACCATCCTATTGCATTTGTAAAGAAAAGGATTTGTGTTGAGAGTGTGGTTTGAGTGGTACCGGTTTGACTGTCACTCCTGGGTATAGCACTTGACTCACAGTGCCGTAGGCTATGCAATATTTGCATGATAACAAATAAATATAGAAAATGTTACAGTATATTTTATGCTGCCAGTACGTACTGCAAAGTTTTTTGCCATGAAGGCATCACTTTTCTCTCACGCTTGTTGTTTTATATTCGTCAATATTTCCGTGTACCTCAGAGCGTCCTAGGCTAGCTATCCTCTGGTCAATGACCACCACTCAAGTGGATTCTTACAGATTGGAGTTCTTTCGGGGGTTTCAAACCTTTCCCGGGAAGACAAGGAAGAAGATGAGGAAGTAGGCACGTGGGATGTCTTGGCCAAGGGAACCAGCTGCACCAGCGTTCCCAAAAGGTCCAGGCCTCCGTGACACGGCACACCTCAGTGCAAATAGCTCCGCTTCCGCAACGGACTGTCCGAATTCCCCTCGGACCACGGCTCTTGTATCGCCGCTGCCTCTCATTTAGCCGGGCCTGCTCTTCAAATGAGCCTAACCGGCGGAGACTTGTTCGACCTCCCCTCCTCCAACCCCCCCACCCCCCCGCTCCGACCCGAGTGGAATGAATTATTGATGGTGATCTTCAGATGCATTCGTTAAGCTATACAACTGTCTAAGAACCCCCCCTCCCCCATCACCATGTCTCGCCAGAGTGTCTTCACGGCCCCCGTGCTCAAGAGTCCTTTGGAGGGCCAAACTGACAAACACACAAACCATTTCTGATGTTGAACAGCTCAGAAGACATGCTTTTATACCTCTCAGAATGACAGTTGAGGGAATAGGCCGTGGACGAGAGGGGGAAGGCCATGCAAGTTTAAAGAGACAATACAATGTGAGAATAGTTTGTTTTTTTGAGAGGAATGGAAGGAGATCAGTCAGACAGACAAACAGCCGGGGGAGATGGAGAGATGTTCACTTGACTCTATACATAGCGACTAGTATACAAGTCAAATAACTGAGTCTGACAACAACATATATAAGTTATATACTGTCAGCAGCTCTTTACAAGTATGACCTTTTTTTTTTTAAATAACAAATATGGTCGTTTTTAACATGGCCGGTGTAATGCAGACAATTTGAAGGAACAAATAATACAAAAATGTGTAAAAGGTTAAAACGGTTTGACATTTTACTTTAATCACATAAAATTATTTTCATGTATCTGTTTCTGGAAACCAGTTTTGTCAGTAAAGGTAAAAAAAAATGTGGTTCCCGGACTTGCGTACTTTACCCTAAGTTGATTTTGCCGGCGCCATTGTATTTTAGCAAACAAATTCTGAGAGAAACGAAGGGTCTCATATTAGGTCCAGTGATGGTTGTCCTCCAGGGCTTCTCTTGTGAGCTGGAAACATTTGCAGAAAAGACAATGCTCAATTCTCTCAAGCAGCTCCAACAACAACAAAAAAGGCAATAAAAAACATTCATCAAAAATAGTCGAGGAATGGAGCAATTCATTTTGGAACCGGGGAAAAGAAATATCATCAATATTTGACATTGTTTTATGGAGAAGTCACTTGATTTCTTCACGGGGCTCTCAAAATGACCACCAGCTATCAATTGTCATTGACAGAGATTTGTGTGCATTTCAGCGTTTTCTACTTTGTTCTGCTCTGGATGCCCAGGCGTCTGCACATCCTAAATTCATTCTGAGTTTTCTTCTGGACCTCTTCTCTGACTTCCCGGTTGCCATCGCTGTAACTTCGTGCTAGCATTAACACACTGCTAATAATCTGTTATAACACTGTTATCATTGTGTTTGTTGGCTAACCAGCCAGCGTCTCCCCCTGGGCCCAGGAGGAGAGGGGAGCTGAGCGGGTGGAGGTGGCTGCGGTCCCTTGGAGGCTAGCACTGGGTGATTTGTGGCGCCGGAAGACTAATGAAGTGGTAGCTGTGCCACCCTGCTTCTTTTGCAAGATCAATTCGGCCGCGTACAGAGGCATGTTTTATGAATGATGGAGACCTCCTCAGGCCATCCATATACCTGAGCTCCGGCGTCACCGCGGGCTCCCACGGGCTGGGAGGCAGGGATCCTGCAATCCTTCTTGTTTGCAGCACAATACATTACGGCTCGCCCCGGCAGCACCGCGACGCGGCCACTAACTGCTGAGAGAGTCAGAAAATAGTTAATGACTTTGCGATCTCCTCCTCAAAACAGAAAAAAAAAATGATCAAAGCATTATTATTGAACGCTTGACTGACATCACTGTGTGGCTGACACATTTTTTCCAACTGACGACACCGTAATATCAAAGAGAAGAGACAGGCCGTTGCCAGAGGAGGCTTTTAACTTTTAATGAATTCAAAGTATAGATATTTAGTCGGTGGTGGTAAATGAAAATGGGTTAAAAACTGAGTATGAGTCCTTTCTCGCTGCCCTTTGCTCTTCTGCTGACTGAATTTGAATGTATCTGTTTCTGTAATGAGAATGGCTTGCCATATTCACATGCAGATTTCCGGGGGAAATGAATTCAGAAGTTAATAATGGTGTATTTGTCCCGGTGATTAAGTGAGATTACTTGTTTTTCTCCAGCACCGCTGACCTCACCCGTAAAAAGGTACAGAGTGTGGCTGCATATTTGTATATAATTCTTTCGAAAAATCCAGGTGTAATTGCACTTTTTTTTGGGAGGGATATGTAAAGTTGCGCTTCTAATGCGAGATGGTTTGCCCTTTGGTTCACTCAGAAGTGCTCCTCCGCCGAGTGCGTGTCAATAAGAAGAATCTGATGTCAGTGTTTTTGTTTTCCGAGATCACACGGCGGCACTCGATCGGAAGGTTCAATGGCGTTTCGAAATGAGAACATCGTACATAAAGATGTCATCTGCGCCGCCTCCTGCGGAGAGGCTGAAAGAGAAAAGGAGAGCACAATGAACACTCGCCAGAGTTTTCTGGAAAATGTGAAATGTAACGGCCTCCGTTTATTTTCGCTCAGATTAAAATAAAAAGGAGAGAGAGAGTTTCTTGTTCTTTTAATCTGAACTTTGAGATTGATTGGCTCAAGCTGTCAGTAAATCACGGTGGGCGACGACAGTAGACTTCTTTTATGATAATCTGATCGTTGGAAGCGGGAAGGTACTACCTTCCAATTGAGTTGCTGGCAGTGTCGCTGTGTAGCCCTGTTCAGAGGACGTCAAACGGGTGTTTAATGTTTCCCATCATTCCACTGCAGAATGAGAAGGCAAAAGTACTGGTAGAAAATGAGTTATGTTGATGATAGTTTAGAATATTCTGGGTTGGGAAAGTAGATGACTTTATCAATAACTACAATCAAAAGAGAAGGTGCACTGCCAATAACTGATGTCTTGCCAGCGACCTGCATTTCTCGAGTATTAGACACGCGCTAGAGTGTCTTTGATTCAATACAGAGAACGCTGAAGGCTCCTGTCTTTTCATAAGGAATGGGCTGCATACTGTATATAGATACAATCACTGTGTTTTCCTTTACTGCATTAACTACATCTTTTAATTGATTGATAGAAAGGAAACGAGAGACGGCGTTGTCAGTCAGAGTAATCCATGGGAACCAACCACAGACTCTTAATAAATACACCAGATCTTCCATTTTACTATTCCAACCATCTGAGAGGAGACACAAACATTCACATTACTGGAACACAAACTGTCTCACACACCCGTAAACACTCACACAAACATTTCCGTTGCACACACACACACTCAAACACTCGTCTAAGAGTGGTCTCGCGCAGGGGCGGGGGTTGAGTTGGGGGGGTTGAGCGTTGCCATGAGATAATTCAGCAGTAGTGAAGACCTCTTGTTCCCTAGAGTGTTCTACATTTATTTTCCTTTATATATTATTCAAGTTAAAATAATTAATTCAGGATATCAAATCAAGATGTTGAAAGTCAATCTAGCCCCTCTTTCGATCTGGCTTTCATTCCAGCTGTGTGACTGGTGCTGGTTAAACTCTTCTGTATTTCCCCAAGTCATACTGAAGCACTTACGTGGCATTCAGTTGGCTGCTGAAGCAACTCTTTAGTTCACATGAGCATGCTGAAGCACTTACCCTGCATCCGATTGGGTGGTTACCTTTTTTTTGTTTAACACTGATATAAAAAAGAACCACATGGAAGAAATGGGATTGGTCTGTTCTCATTTTCGTTATCGGTGGATGTTCTTCTCGTTTGACCCGCTCAATTTATTGGTCCTAAAGGGTTTCAATAGTAACCCATTTCTCCCTCTAAGTTCTGAACAATGTCATTTTCCAAATGTTATATCCCAATTGAGGGGTGACGCGGAGGTAACTCATCTAAAAAGTTGTCGATTAAAGATGTCAGGAAGATGTGGAGTTGACATCATTCCAGCAGGAAGGAAACAGTCATTGACCACTCATCACGTGTATCCAGTGTCTTCTCTGCAGTTTGAAAACCGGATATCTCATTCAGTTTCAACTGTCAGTCTTTTCAGGACATGTTCTTTGTGATGTTTTCATAAAATGGTGTGTCGTGATCTCTTGAATATTTTCCATTTTGAACAGCACTTTCTTTTTTTGTTATGTGCCCAAATAGTGCTGTACTGTTCAATTACATATGAGGTAGTCTTCTAACACTGGAAATGAATCAAGTCTTTCATATCAATCTTAAGCCGTTCTCCATCTAAACAGCATGGCAGGTTTACCAAAGGTTAAATGTGAACCGACAGCGTTGTGGGCCTCAGGCTCTCCTGATCTCAGTCTTATAGTATTCTTTATGTGCTCTACTTCACTGTCTGCAAGAGAAGACACACTGGCTACTGCTTTTATGGGAAATCCGCTTCAAATCCAGCATGTCTGCAAGAATCAATATTCCAGGGAAATGACACCATGTTGGACTTATCCTATTTTATGTTGATGGTTAGCTAATTTTGGAGTGGAGACAAGCACTGTCGCAGACAGACATACTATAATTTTGTGGTAAAAATGTCAATCAAGAGGAGGGGGGAGGGAGTCATTTGACTTAGAGGAAACTGGGGAGGGAGGGATATTTATTGACGGAAAATGTATCTATATACTCTTAGAGACACTTTTAACCTGAAATCTTCATTGTGGTGATAATTCCAGGTTGTTAAAGTGACACGAAGTCGAGGCGGTCGCTTGGGTAAGGAATGTGTGGGGCCGGACCTGACAATTAGAGCACTGTATTTCACACTGTTCTCATTGGGGAATGAGTCGAGATGGGGAGAGGTCAGGACATCCTCGCGCACGCACACACACGCACTCATAAACACAGAGAGAATGGAGGTCAAGGCGTACGTGGAGGGCAAGAACATACGTTCACACAGACGTAAACGCACGGCCATTCTAGCAGTTACTATATGCAACATTTCTCAGTTAATTTTTCTTCAATTGTTTATTTTTCATTCAATGTACCTTTTATATAATCTATCAAACCCTTGTCATTATTTTGAAAAGGTGCAAAACATCATTGTATTTTCACATTACATTTCAGGAAATCTATGTGGATAAGCAATGTTCTGTGAACCAGTGGCTCACTTTGGGAGAATAAATCTATTATTTTGCTGTCAAGTCGGGGACAGTAAAAACACAACAGTCGACATGTCAGCGAAATGAATATGAACAATTGTGGTAATTAATGACCTGCGGGTATTTAACATTGACGTTTTACTCCTGAGTGTAATACCGAGCATATCTGCTGAATATTCGGAGTGCATCTCCTGTTCGTACAGACGCCGAGGTGAATAGATTGCACAGCTTTACTGTGGTTACAGGATGTTGTGGGGGATTTTTTTTTAGATGAAATGCCTGTCCAGTTCCACACTGTACTATCCAAGTACACGTCCAACGCGGAGCATCTCGCCTCACCTTGCTTTCCAGTCACGTCAGGGCCGGGGTAGCGGTGAAAGGCTGCTCTGTGACATTGAGAGACCTGTCGAGAGTGTCTGGACTTATTTCATGTAAGATAGCCTGGCCATTAGCTTGCCCTGACCTTTAGTACAATTTCTCTCTGTCGGATTCACGCGCTCCCTTGTGTTCGTCTTTTTGTCTGTGGGTGTGTGCGTGCACATGTACGAACGTGGACTTTGAAGATTACAATCCCCCAGTCTTTAACTAAGGAATGGAAAAGCTGAAGAGAGGAGTGGTGGGAGAAGCATTTATATCAGCCACACCACATTTTTGTACACGCGAATGCCTACAGTCAACCGGAAGCATATAGCTTCCATGCAGACATTTTGCGGTGGCATTTTTTATATATTCTTTATTCCATTCGCAGTAATTGAAAATGAATTCACCAGACGTCTGAAGGAATCGATAAAGAATTAATTGAAGTAAGAGGAGTCATTAAAAGCAATCAGATGTGGGGTTAGGATGAAACACGGCCGTGCAGGCAACCACCAAAGACTGGGAAGGGTGTCACTCCAACACTAGGCCATAACACATGAAAATAACGGACGGAGGAGGGAGGCCTTGTTTTTTTTTGCTTTGTTTTCATGATAATTAGATAGTAGGAAACCATAAAACAGAAAATATTTTTCCGCTATTCGTGGAATGCTTAGGTATCCTTTGTGGCCACTATTATTTCATTATTAACTATTTGTTTAATATTTGATGGTGGTTAATCTGTTGGGAGATGTTGCTGTGTTACTATTCTATAAATTTACAATTTCAATTATTCTCTCTCTCTCTCTCTCTCTCTCTCTCTATATATATATATATATATATATATATATATAAGAGAGAGAGCGAGAGGAAAGAGAGAATAATTAAAATTATAATTGTTATTAAGGTGGTGGTACCATATTCTGAACATTAGTAGATTAATTATTGTACGTATATATATATATATATATATATATATATATATATATATACACACACACACACAGTGGTCTCTTAATTAAAAAATTAAGAGACCACTGCAGCTGTATATATATAAATATATATATATATATATATTTATATATATATACACACATACATACATAAATAAATCTACTGTGTTCAGAATATGGTACCACCATCTTAATAGGTTCCGAGTAGTTGAGAGCACACCTTAAATGGCCTCCAAGACATACCCATCAACCTCCTACCATAAAGCTGCCACAGGAAACAATATGGTCTCAGCCGTCCCATCTGAGTTAATGGGAAATGGGAGATAGTGTCTATAATATTGTTGGATAAATGATTATTGATTAGAGAAAGGTTGAGATGATCATTAGCCTTCATCCATTTTACTGACTCCCGGTGACCTTTCTGCCTCTTTGCTTAGATCACGCTGAATTTCTTTCCGTATGATGATTTGATCATCTCCCCGCGTGCGGAGTGTTCAGAGGAGATCCGGGGTGAGGCTCGCAGGTGTTTCAGCACTAATCCCCAGAGACCTGCACATTGCTAGAAGCTGTGGTCATGCAGGTAGCGTCGAGACGCGTGTTAATTGTGTTGCGCTGAAGGTGAAAACATCAATAGTCTATGTGGACGTCACATGGACGACAATGCGACATCTCTGCCTGCCTGGAAACTGTGACTTGGAAAGAAATGTTCTCCTTGTAGCAGTTCTATTTATTGAACGGGGCTGGATATCCCTCTTAATCGAACTTTAACAATGTCCAGATCCCGCCACGCATCTGGGCACAATCAAGGCCGAAATCCGCTGGTTTCTCTTTGTTCTATTTATTCACAACCCCATGCTGGAATTGAACTGTTTATTTAAAGTAATACTGTACTGAGAACTACTGGTTGAAAAGTACATTACGGTAAATTAGACCCCCTCCCCCAAAAACAAATGCTTCTGATTGTGGCAAAAATAGAGAGCATGAGATGTACCCCCTCCGTCTATTTGAACAATCAATTAGGCTGGAAACACTCAGGGCGCAATGTGGACGTTTTTACTGAGACGTGTCAACGTGCCATTGAACATGCATTAGGTGACATGTTCTCTAACAGAACTGGCCTGATTTCTGCTTCTCTGATTGATTTACTCTTTCATTCTCACTCCAGGGGTGTTCATACCCATAATTCCCTATGCCTAAACATTATTAGTCACCTTCACTGTCGGCACACACTGGGCGAAAAACCATGGAAGCTCTGTATTAGGTCTGCTCTGAAGTGGAATGTGTGTGTGAATGGGTGTGTGTGGCAGTGCAGAGGAAAATCTGGGAGTGGGAGACAAGGAAAGGCTTTACTGTTTGTCATTATTATAATTTGTGTTTATTGGCTGTAATTGTAGATACCTGGTAATAAAATAATGATCCATTGCAATTTGGAATGAACAGGGTGGCCTGTGACACAATGAAAGTACAACAATACGTACAAAACTGGTAAATACCAAAACACACACACACTCATTCGGAAATGTAAATGACAACATTAGACAAGGAATGCCAAATGGCCGTTTATTGTCATAGTAGGTTCCACAAGGCAAAATACATTACAGTAATACGTTACATATCAATAAGCTCTTTAATATTCTTAATGTAAGACTGTGGAGCAGAAACCTCCGGAAGGCACCTCAAACGCTGGCTTGACGGACAGGTCTCCGCTCCTACCTAGTAAAAACATAACCCCCTCAGAAATGTCTTTACGATGATGAAAACCACATGGATGTCAGTTAAACGGCTTAAATAATCATTTCCACAACTAGCAGGCAGGTTCTGCACACACGGCTGACTAAAAAAATAATTAGTGTGATCGCTGAGGCTCTGAATCACGGCAGAGAGTGTCGACTCATACAAACTGCTCCTGTTTCAACCCTCTTCAACCCCCTTCATGTATGGCCACTCGGGAGGGATGTACAGAACGTTCGCTTATTTCAAATGGAAATACTTAAATTAGGTTCAATTGAAACAATTGTGAGATTGCCTTTTTTTTTTTTTTTTATCTCTGTAAAACCGTCCTGCAAATAATAGTCCATTGCAGCTACCTTACTTGAATATCTGAGTTGGATGTGTTGACTCTGATCAAAGACTACCTGTTCTTACATACATATTTGTATAGAGGAGTAAATATCATGAGGTTATTCAAGCAAAAGGCTAATTACTGTGGACGCTGTTCAACTCCCAATCTTGCCAACAAATTCCTTTGGACCCGCAACGGGAACAATGTATTTTTTTCCTCTCTTTCCAGTCCTCTGGCTTTCCCCTTCCCTGCTGTCTTTTATTTAAATATTTCATTCAGTTGTCTCCGTGCTTGTGTGGTGCGAAGTGTCATTTAGATCTGAGACCTGGTTGAAAGTGGAGCGAGGAAGACTTTTAAGAGTGGAAGAGAGAAGGGCTGCGGCCGGAGCGGTTTAATACTGATGGGATCTGAAAAGGTGGAGACGACGGGGACTGATAACTAATGTACTTCCTGTGTACTTCCTCCCTCACTGTCAGCCACGCTCACCCCTCCCACCCTCCCCGCCCCTACCCAAAATAACGAACTGATGTGTGATATGTGACTTGTGGAGGGAAGGATGACATCGTCAGGGGATGAGCGGTGAGTGAATCTTCCACTTAGCACAGAGTGATGTGTTGGCTCACTTAGAGGGGGAGGGGGAAATGAAGGGACGCAGGGCGCGCAGGCATTCCTGTGTTCCTGTGCGTTTGTGACTGCGATCGCGCCTCCGTGTATGTGTGTGTGTGTGTCTATGTTCGTGGACCTACCCTGACTCTTTGATGTCGTGTAAACGGCTTTGTCTGTTGCTGGCACAAACAGAGTGAGCCAGTGACCTTTGGGGACCTTTGGCCGCGCAAAGAAGGATAGAAGGAACCAGATGATTGCGGTGCTGTGATGACGCTTCGCCTGTGCCGGTATCCCTGTCCTCTGTCCTCCATCTGGGCCCTGTGTAAGCTCACGTCAGAGCTGTGAAAACATCCAGACAAACACGATTTAGCTTTTATCTCCTCTTTTTGGCAGTTGTCAAACATAACAGTTGAAGCAGCAACATGTTCTACGGCGCTCTGTATTCTGGATATTGTTAGCTACACTCCCTTCGAGTTATTAACCGACAGGAAATTGATTCAACGGAAACACTGGGCTCTGGCCTGCATTTCTCGCTAGCTGAGGGCTGCTTTGATCTCATCTCCTTTAAAATAGAGACAAAGAGGTCACAATGGTGAGTTAATGATATGATTATAGCATCCACTTAATGTTGGTAACCATGGCACCTGCTCGGAGGGCCTCGCGATCCAATGGAGAGGGTGCTAAGATTGACACCATGAAAGCAGTTCAGCTTTTTTACACACCGCTGGAACGCCCTCGACTCAACTCAACTCAGCATAGTAATTACACATTAGGCCACCAGAACCCATCCAGAGGTTGGTTAAATGTAGACAGTTTAATGAGGATAGAATATGGATGAGGGAGATCATGGCATCACATGAGTATGAGACAGAGCTTGGCATGACCCCCTTTAGATCAGGGCAGGACAACGTTGGACATGACTATGGCCGACAGAAACCTCAAATGGATGCGCTAAACTTTTTGATCGACTGAAACAAAAGAGTTGTACGAATGGGTGACAGAAAAAACACTCAACGGAGGACGCATTTTAAACCACTGAAAATAAAGCGCAGATGCTGAAATCACGAGAGATGTAAACAGCCTCGCTAAGCTCAGAAATTACAAACCTTACACTTCTTTCTTTGTATTCCGTTCTGAGTAACAGCTTCATCAGAGTATAATACGTGAAGCAACTTCACTGCTAAGTGCTTTTTTTCTCCCCTGAAAACATTGGCCCTGAACCAAGCGGAGGCGAGGGTATTTTATGTATTACATTAATTTGTACAGATCACACGGTTTCACTGACATTTTACAAGAAGCTCGGTTGGAAAAGGCTCTCCAAAACAATTGGACATGGTTCTGCTGTAACACGTCGGAACACCTTGGGTTCGGCTGTAAGTCAAAGGACCCTCCCTCTCCAATCAATGCACTCCATGACAAACACCCACACACACAGACACGGACACTGCAGCCAGCTGTGGTTCAGTGTGTGTGTGTGAGTGTGTGTGTGGGTGTGTGTGTGAAACAGATGTGACGGGTTAAGAAAGGTGCCCAGGAGTCACAAGAGGCCCGCCCCAGGGCAATATGGAAAGGCCAACAGTTCAGAACTCGTAGCTCTGCTGAGCTGGGCCGCGGAAGAGCACAGAAAGGCAAGACGCTTCAGATATATGTATTTCTATCCACGCTCTGTTTAACACCACACACACACACACACACACACACATCCCTCCTCTGTGTGGGGTCTTTGTTCTTCACCCAGGCCTGTTCACTGACCCTTAGCATGTGAGTTTGAACTACGACCCCTGTGTTTCCCCTTCAGAGATGGTGCTTGTTGGATCCACACTCACAGGCACCTGTCCACGCGGCAGAGAGTGATGATGACCCCTCATCTGAAAGAGTGGATTTAGCAGTGGGTCGCCGGCTCTGGTCAGGGTGTCTGTGGTTATCTGTAGACAAGCTAAAGGGATATCGCTTTCTAAATCCCCAAAGCCACAAAAGAGGAGTTGAAGAGATTGAGCTCAGAGACAAAAGCTCAGTACATGATCCTCACATTTGGAGAACCACAGGAAGCTGCTTGGGGAGAAAAGAAATGTGAACCCACAGACACTTGATGTCTAAACCTTTCTATATTTTCCCCTGGCCAGTGACAATGTAACGTGGGAATGTCACTCCCACCTTTAAGACCATCAACCTTGATAACAGAAAAGGGAAAAGCATTGCTTGAGGTGTGAAATATAATATATATGTACACACATACAGCTCCAGAAATAATTAAGAGCCCACTGCACCTTTTTCTGTCCTTTCCAAAAAAGTTGAAAAGGAAATTTGTGATTAAGGAACAGAAGCGTTCAAATTTGCAGTGGTCTCTTAATTTTAACCCTTCTGTTCCTCACTCAAAATCTTCCTTTTCAAGCAGTGGTCTCTTAATTTTTTTCGGGGCTGTATATATATATATAATAAAGACTATCCCAGGGGCTAAGAGACATCTTTTTAACCTTTGACCTCCTGCAATGACACTTCCTCATGCTCCTGCTGCTTTTTGTAATCGGGATTAAAAGCAGATTCCTTTGGGGCTTTGTGGTGACACGAAGGTCCGTGTTCAGCTACAGTAATTCAGACAGGCAGAAAGCATAGAGAGCCCGGTACAACAGTGTCAGCTTGGATAGCGTCTCTCCCTTGCAAAAGAGGGGCATCTAATCAGCGGGCTTGCAAAGAAGACCGTGGAAGCCTTGGGGCACATGTTTATCCCCGCACATCCGCAGCGGTTTGTCGATGTCAGCGCAGGGTCACCAGAACGCCGCGAGATCGTAGACGGTACCCACGGACAGGCTCCTGCGACGCTGTGTCAACACGGCCACGTCCTGTTTCACTTGAAACGCACACTGGGGCTGCCCCTTTCAGACAGGTCTGCCTCAAGACTTCAGTGGGGAGCAGGAGAGTAGGAGGGGCTGGAGTTCATACTGCCCCCCCCTTAACCCCCCCGTGTGGAATTGGGGGTGTGGATTATGCATGGAATCAAATGGCCCGGTCATATGGCTCCCTTCGTCATGTGGAGGATATTGGGGATGCCACTGTAGGAGATGGGTGCCCCCCCCCCCATCTGTGCCATTAAGTTCATCTATCTCACTGTCCATTTAGCCAGAAGAATCCTGCTCAGGAGTGTGGGTGGGGGGTGGGGGGGGTGTAAAGGGGGGGTGTAAAGGCGCAGAGAATGTCAGCGTAAGACAAACACCCGGGTGCGGTGAAGTGGCTCTTTGCGCGGCTGACGTGACGAGAGCGAAGCTCGTGATTTGTATCCACAGCCTTCGGTCTCAGCAAGCGTCGCACAACTGGAGTGGCTCCATCCCGCAGGCAGGCGGCTTGTTCAGAGGCCAACATGAAAGGGATGTGTGGCTGCTTCGTGCATGTTCCCTCCCTCTCTCTCTAACCACTACATCTCTCCCTTTTCTCCCTTTTACCTCATTCTTTCTCTTGTTTCTCTCCTTATTTGCCTTTAATTCTATCTTGTCCTACCTCTGGCCCTGTCCTTTCCTAAATCTATGTTCTCTTTCTCACTTTCTCGATTTCAATTCAATTCTCTCCTTGTCTCTCTCACTGTGTCCCTCTTGCTCTCTCTCTCTCTGTCACTCTCTGTTATTCTCTCTCTCTGTCTATCTTGCACTTTTTTCTATCTTCTTTCTCTCTCGCTCCCCCCACCCTCTCTCTCTCTCTCTCTCTCTCTCCCCCCCCCCCCCACCCTCTCAGTCTCCGTCTCCAAGTATGTACTTGAGACATCTCCGGGGAGACGGAGGCGGGGCAGGGACCTCGATGACTGGGGGTTGGGTGTGAAATGAGGAGGGAGGGCCAATCGACGGAGGCCGTATCAGCGAGACATCAGACATAATTAATGAAGCCGGGCCGTACTAATTAAAAAGCGTGATGAATGCAACAGGGAGGACACAGCACGGGGCATCCTCTTCACTCGGGTCCCAGTTCCACGGGTCGAGGTGGAGACACATACAGACCCATGACCAGAGACCTAGGCTGAAGGGACTCGTCCGAGTGATTCGTGGACGGAACGACCAGCAACACGATGGCGTGATACGATGTTGCCGCCGCTGCCATTTCGACAATGGCCCGCAGAAACCACTGTTTTGCGGGCGCGATTACTCAACAATTACATTTCTCACACGATTAACTCCAATTAACAGACAGAACTTCGGCTCTCGTCGTTTTGTGGATCTAACGAAAACAACCCCCCCCCTGCCCTCCATCTATTTTCAGACAGTAGGGGCTTATAGCTAAACTGGAGCTCAGTGCAAGTCAGAGACTAACAGTGAACTTGCACCACCGCAATGAAAGCAAAGCCAAGTTGGCGAAGAACTGGAGTGTAGGAAGCTTTCGTAACGACTTGCCCACATGTGTCTGGCTAGGCCTGTGATTCAGTTCCCTGCCGACGACATCACAGCAGATCTGACCGAGAGGGGGGCTTTAAATGCTGATCTCTTCTCTGTCTTCTAAGCTTGCTTCTCAAACCTGGTTCGAGAGGGTCTAACTGAGAATTCAATTGGATGAAATGACGCGTCATCGTATGAACGGATTTCGGCATACCGCGATGTGTAAAGCTAGTAGTATTTCCGAATCGCCGGATGATGACAGGCCATGAGAATTCATTGGTCAACCCTAATCTGTTTTGACGTAACAATGAGGTCACATCCATAGCGCCGGAGATAACCAGGAATTCTGCTTCATTATCTCTTTGTCTGGTTCTTCACATGAAGGTGTGCACAACTTGGGTGGCTCGGGGGGAAAACAAAAATGAATGGCCAGCAACCTTTTTAATCTTTTTTTTCTTCATGTACACTTAGTTCCTAGTTTCCCTGGTTCTAGTCGGGGTAAACATTTGTTTCAGTTGTAGATCTTGAGGAGCTGGAGCATGAATCATGGACGAGAAGCGGAAACAACACTGACAGCTGCAGCTCATTACCGGGACCATTACTGATATAGGGGTTTGCTGAGGGAAATTCCTCCTTCCACAGAAAGCGTTCCTGTTTACCATACACTCCCAAGATCAGGACCCACACACACTCCCACCCAGACGTTTTGTACCAAAACACACAGACACTCGCACACACACACACACACACCACCCTCTTTCTATTCCTTTCCCTCTTTTCCTTAATCATTCATTCTGTTTCCTTCCCCACCTCCTTCCCTATGTTCCCTTTCTCCATCTTCAACTCTGTTTCTCTCTACCCTCCCCTGTCTTTCTCTTACTGTTATTATCTCACACACTTTCTCAGGTACACTCTCTTTCTCTCCCTCTCTCCCTGTCTCACTAACCGTAAGAAAGGATTCCGAAAAAACATTAGTCCCAGTCAAATGCATGCAACCCATTCACCTTACATGTAGATACACTCTTTGGGGAAAATAATATTCCAAAACTAACTGTTTTAGTCTGAAGTTCTTCTCTTTTGGGCAAAGATTTCTACAATGTTGGTCGTCTCACATGCAATGGAATATTATCATATCCTGTGATCCATACCAGCCTGTGTGATGAAGAAATCTTGATGTATTGATGGCCATTATTGTATTAGAGAAACAATACGTTTATTTGTGGCAGCGGACCTAGTGATCTTTACCGTAATCTACTGACTCCATTTTAGCAGTGTTTAGCAGTAATCTGGCAGCAGCGTTTTTTAAGCGCTACGCACAACGTGCTGTAACTTCGAGATCCTGACGCAGAAAGCTCACTGGGGTGAACCAATCACAGAGTTCCACGGCGTTGACAATCCTGGACCCAAAATGTGAAAATCACCGACAGGCTTTTTACCGGAATCATTTATTGGTCCTCATGCATTCAACATTCAATCATGAAACTTGAATTTTGAATTCATTTCCTTGTTACTCGAGACATGAAATGGTTTAACTGCATTCAGGGGGGTTTCTGCTTTAAATAACTGTGACAAAATTAAAATGGGCAAAAATTGATGTGTGGTTTTCATCCAATGAAGACGATTCATGCGTCATTAAAGCTCTGCCAAGTACTTCATGGGTATTTAGCCAAGGCATTGTGATAATAATATAGGATGCTATAAGGCTGTCATTATTACATCTGAGTCACTGGCCCAATTCCAGGACAATAACGGTATATACTCATTGTTTGCTTTCAAAAAGCATAACTAACTGCAAAGTAACATAAAACTGTAATAATGCATGTTTGCAAAGGTTTCGGCAGTGTTCCTCCTTCTTGCATAGCTGGGTAGCTAATTAACTTAATACCAAATGGTACAATAGTGCATGTTATTAAGTCAACAAGTGATAGCCCACTCTACAAGGCTTTCTGTAGTATACCTCTAATCCTTGCCCTTGCGCACCTCACAGGCCATATATATTCACTGCCAGTGTTCAGAGTCATCAACAGCTGTTTTCTGGAAAAGGCCTAAAAAAAACTATTGATTGGGGAGATCTTCTGACTCAGTAGATTCCATGGAACTACTTCTGACTCAGTAGATTTATGGTTTGCTCTACGACGCCCATTATTATATTATAAAACTATTTGTTTATTTACGGCAATGGACCTAGTGATCTTCATCTTAGTTTTCTTTTTGAAAGTAATTATCTACAAAGGTGAACAATAAACTGTATAATGATATGTCTCATTCTTTTAAATCACAGAATACATGTATTTGATAGTTAATAAGCCAGTGCTTTGCTAGCCATTATTGTGGAACGTACATTAGAAGTTTCTTCACTTGCAAAAGCCAATCAATGTTCATCATTCTTGAATCTCTGGCTTGCTAGTTAAGTTATTAGTATTACCAAACGGTGTATTAATACATGCTATAGCAAGCCTGTAAATGTAGGTTTGTGTCCTTGAATGGAGCATGGTGAATGCTCCTCTCAGAGTTCTGGTCTACCGTGTTGTCTGTATATAACAGGCTTGTCACTGGCATTGGAATAAACATGTCTGTGTCTAAAAGGATACCGAAACAATCCCTGAAGTCCTATCTAAAAGGGACATAAAAGTACAGAGAGTATCATTGCTATAATAATAGCAAAAAAATCTTAGCATACTCATCTGCCAAAATAATGATAAAACATATAAATAAATGTATAAAAATATGGAAATGGGCCCTAAGTATCTATATCAAACTGTCCATATTAACACAATCCACGTTAGTAAAAGAAGAGCAAAGATGTCCCTTTAAACACACGCACAGAATATATATATATATATATATATATTTAAAGTTTAAACATGGTGTCTGTAAATGGCTCACCTGCAATTTCTCTATTGCTGATTCTGACTTTGTTTTGTTGTCCTAGCATGTCCAGTAAGTATAAAACCAAAGTTGTCCTTTCAGGGTTTTTGTTCACCACACATATATACACACACAAACACACACACACCTTGGTTATTTACATATGTTTTGGAGTGGAAAGGTTGGTGAACCTTTGTGGTACTCTAAATGAGTTGTGATTCGATAGAGCTAGAGTATGCACAACACAAACTGCATTAGTAAAATTGTTTTACATTTACAGTATAAATAGGCCATGTGCATACTATTTCATAACCATTACAGAACACTATTGTAACACATATAAACATGGATATAAACATAGCTGTATAAACATGAACCCAAACTTAAACCTCATGCCAGAAAGAGAGAGAGAGAAATCACTAAGATTGACTCGAAAAAGATTTGTTACCCTTCTTCCCCAGCCTGGTGCAAAAATCTGCTGGGTTAAGGCCTTATCTGATTTGCCCAGCTCCATGATTAATACATGGCTCTGCGCATGTGTGGCTTCTACAGCCATTGTATTGACTTTTGTAAGCTTGGTAAAACTCAACCAAAACAATGGAATTGCCATGGAAAGATGTTTTAGGGAAATTATCACCAATATCCTCAATTAACCCCAGCAATATTTGTACAGATTTAGGGCCTATATATTTCTATGCCTGTATATTTCACACTTTGCTGAGGTAAAACTCTGATATAATTCTTGTATGGATGTAAACCTTGATATACGTTATCAACACCATTCCATAGGCCTCATATATGTATATATCAGTGTCTTTAAATACAACTACCGTTTTCTGAATGCTATCTACGCCACCAGCATAAACTGATTGGAGGAAGCACAATGGTGTTCATTTGTTCTAAACCTGAAAAAGAAAACTTGCATGGTATCCAGGAAAAACAACCAAATGTATAAAAATGCAAGTAATCACATTGTTCGCCAAGGGCAATGTATAAATAATGACCAATTTAATGAAAACCCACTTTTTTAGATCAGAGTTTTTGATAGTCTAACAATGACAGTGCCCTTTTATCCCCACTGTCTGTGTTCCATTGACCTCTTTTCCACTTCTATGGCACAGAACAACAACGGCCACTATGGGAGGGGCTGTGGTACAATGTTTACCAGTGAGAAAATGTTACAACTTTTATGTAAGCACTTGTGCAAAACGCAGTAATGACATTTATTGGGTGAAATGGCCAACTGTAAACAATTTGCAAATCAGTATTGTCAAACACACTGATATTATAGAATAATAGGCTACCCGGCAAAACGGGGACATCAGAAGAGCCATCAGCAACAACCTCCCGATGTTCTAATGACATTTTGTTTGCATATCAAAGCCAACCGAAACAGAATTACAGACAATTTCTCGTCCCAAATAATAACCTTCAGTCTACTTACACTGAGATGAACCATTCAGGTGTTCTCGTTCTCTCAATAACGATGATGACAATATTCCGACTTAAGTGGGCGGATGCAATGTCCAGGTGTGCATTCACATGTGCTTGGATTGGTTAGAAATACAAGGGCTATCTGGGGTGACTGACAATTAAGGCAGGCTATGCAGCCGAACAAACAGATATTAACCAAGGAAATGAATTGAGACTTTTGGGGCAAGCGAGAAGGAGAAGAGGACCACCTCTTTTTTTTCCTCGAAGCAAATTTTCTTTTGATCATTCTTTGGATGGCTACAAGGATTTTTTAACCGACTGGAACAACATCCCAAGACTTCCGAGAACAATCGCAAAACAGCTTGCTAGACTAGACCAGTGTTTGGGCATTCACACGTCAATGGGAGCCGTGGAAAATGTGTAATTAGTCAATTTCCTGGAATTCTAGATGTAAAACCTAGATTAGAGACAATTTCTTAAGTAGCACAAACCTCATTACAATGACCGTGCGAAAGAGAAAAAAATAGAAACTTAAGAGTGTGTGCAAAGATGTTCTATGATTTACTTCCCCTCCAAGGAATCAGACCTGCTACCCTAGAATCACCATGCTCTAATAACTGAGCTACAAGGGACAGTAATATTTTGTGTCAACAAAGGTGTGGTGCAATCAGCATGTGGACAAGATCCGGACAAAAAACACATTTTAGAACCAGGTATAAATGGGGCTCGTCTATCACAGTCTAAACTAAATCATGTGGCAGTTACATTGTCTATAGTATAGAACATGATAATGATGATAATACATTGAATGTATGTATTTATTTTAACTGAGGTACTCAAAGTTATTTACATTATGACGGGAAACTCACCTCATACACCACCAATTGTTAACACCTACCTGGATCATGGACAGTGACCAAATTGTGCCAGAATGCTCACCACACATTAACTACTGACCATGTTGGAGACCTGAGCATGCATTTTAGGAACTAGATACATGATTCAGTGGCCAAGATGGGAATAAGGCAATGTTTTTCATTTAGTCATTTCACTATTTCACTCGGGTTAACACCTTAAGTGCCACCTTAAAGTGTTAACACCTTAAAGGGTTAACACCTTAAACGTCTGAAAGATTTTACTTTACGCAGTGCAATGTCTTTTCGAACGTGAAAACCTACTGACCCTCAAACACAACTTGAAGCACTATCTGTTCTCCATCCAGGAAAACCTGGACAATTTCCTTAGGCATTTCCACTGCTGGACACGCATTTGAAGTACAAGTTGACCACGTCACATAGCAATCTGCCAGCCGATGCCAGACGAGAACGCCTCCCTCTCATTGAAGCTACATTAGTTCAAGGCTGAAGCGTTACTGAACCCATAGTTTCCAGAAGAAAGGATCCGTTGTTATAGTCAGCATTGAAGTGAAACTCACAGCTCAAACATTTCCGTAATTGATCATTAATCAAAATTCTGCTCAAGCCTGGATGTAGAAACTGCAGTGAAAATGTATTTTTGACAATGGCAAAATGAACCCTGTTTAATTTATCTATTTATTTAACAACTAACTTTTCTAATTAGATCTTTAATTTAAAAAAAAAAGTATTTTAACAGTTTATGAAATCATAACGGAAGTTCATCAGGCCAGAAAGAAAATTTGCCGAAAGTATATAATTATAGAAAGGAAATGACTGCTTAAGACTATGCAGGCCCACTTATTCAACAAAGCATATTTGCCTCTTTCCAACCTGCGTGGCTACTTCTCCATCCTCGAACCTAACACTTCAGTACATCCAAAATATTTGTAATTGAACTTTTAAAATGTATAAACTTTTATGTGAGGCATGACCATGACCATTCACAATTATATCTTTTGGAGAGATTAGGCTTCTTCAAATGTCTAAGGTAGGCCCCCTTGAGTACGCTCGTCCACTCCTCTCACAATTCCAGTATACAAAAGGCACATTTTTGGGAAAAATGTGTAAGAAAGCATATATAATTTGGGAACAAGGGGGTGTGGTACATGGCCAACATAACATGGCTAAGTGCTGTTCTTTTGCACAACTAAACCTTTGAGATTACATATTGCTATTATGATGTAATTAGACAAGTAAAATGTACATGATGTCATAACTGTGGTATATGGTTTCTTATAAACTGGATGATTTGAATCCTGAATACTGATTGGCTGATAGCTTAGGTATGTGAGATTGTATAAAAAGAGTATGACATCACATCCCATTTTACTGCTCAAATGATGTTGGTAAATGGTTTACAAGTGCCATTAAGCATATCTGGTGTTTGTGATATATGGCCCATATACCACAGCTACATGCTGTGTCTGGGCTTTCCGCCACTCTGCCAACCTACCATCAGTAGGTTGAAAGGCAGTTTTCTGCGGCCCCTGAATTGTGTAGCGGTCATTTCCCAACGCAACTCCATTGTTTGCCTTGCCTTGTTGCGCTCTTGGGACTCCTTGTGTTGGCTTGGGAGCCTGTGAATTTTTTTTGGGGGGGTGTCCGGCATATGTTACTAAGATTGATGTTCAGGTTGAGATGTTTGAGGTATTCTCAGTGTATAATCTTCCATACCCTGGCTGTCATTCTAAATGCATGTTGCAGGAAATAACAATTCCACTTGTTGGGTGTCCTCACTCTGAATTATACATTACTTTGCAAGCTAGCATAATGTGTCTTGCAGGTTTGATGTGGCCTGTAAACCAGGGGCTTCCTAACACCACTGTGAGGGTGTTATAACTAGGCCCTTAAAGAAAGGCCTCCTGATATGTAAATCATTGTTATGAATAAATCCATTTTAAAAGCTAATATGACTGGTGGAACCATTATAGAAGGTTCATGAAGAATCCCTTGATAATAAAAAAAAAAAAAGTAGGTTCAACCATTTATATAAACCGTGTTCACAGGGTTCTTTAGTTCACGGGGTTCTTTAGTGTGTAAGAATCCTTTATAGGGGGTTGAATGTTGGAAACAAATGCTTCAACTATGGGGACAAACTGTATGAACTCAACACATATGGTGTAGCTTTGGTAATATTCATAGATTTTCTTACAATCATACTCATTTAACCATACACAGGTAACAGGCAACATATGCTTACATTTACAGAGATCGTTTTTCACTGTGAGCTTATGTGGAAATTAGTTTAGAATTAGCGTGCACACAACAGTAGATCGATGACTCCACTAATTCACTGGGATCAATAAGATTCCAATTCAGAAAATTCAGGAATGAACAGAACTTCGGAATGTCTCACACTAAAACACATTTAGGTAAAGGTAAATTGGAATATGAAAGCTCAGGTTTCTTCCTAAATTGAATGAATTGGAATGAAAATGGCCCAAATGCGGTAATGTAAGCCCAGGGCTTTGATAAAGAATGACAACGCACAATTATATGTTGTGTCAATCCACATTAGTAAATCTCCAAATCTCATAGAACAATATCGACACCATAATGTTTTATAACAAGGGATGCACATTTCTAAAAACTTTCAATAAATTCCCTGTTTTCCCCAAAATCCAGCAAGTAGCATTTCCAGAATCAGTTTGAAATTAATTGTAATTCTGGAATCATTCAACCAGGTTTTCTGAAATACCTGGAATTATGTGACTGTTACAAGTTTTCCATGTCATGTTTGATGTAACTTCAACCACAGCTAAAGCAACACTAGTGGTCTGGCTGTGACACTAGATACATGCTCTAAAGGGTTCATGTATTAATTTCTTCCCATTCCCCTCAAAAACATAAATCAACCACAGCAAAACATCACCTTGTGTTCTGACTTGAATAACCCTGTTTGACCTCTGCCAATTTTTATCTCATTTTGGCTTAACTTTGTAGATCAGACTTTAATTTTGAAACGGGTCTCTGGGACAGTGATGAATAGGGTACATCAAGGAGGGCTTAAATTACCCTCTCCCTGGTGGCTAGCGGCCGAGAGGGTTGGAGGGGGAGGCTTGGTGACCTAGTAACAGATAGAGAAAGAGGACTGGTCAGCACTTGGCCTCTCAACCCTGCAAACTCGTGCAGCACACCCAGCCAGAGAGAAGAAAGGGCTCTGGAGGGAGTGTGGTATACCTGCCTTTGCTACCAAGAACATCCATTCTATGTTTTTTTCAGAGTTCAATGGAATATATATACAGAATATATATACACATATATACTGTACATAATAAATGTAAGCAATAAGGTACGAGGTGGTGTGGTATATGGCTAATATACCACACCACTAATGGTGTGGTACATGGCTAATATACCACGTTTAAGAGCTGTTCTTAGGCACTACACGGTGCAGCGTGCCTAGACACAACAACACTTAGCAGTGGTATATTGACAATATATAGCAAATCCCTGAGATGCTTTAGTGCTGTTATAAACCAGTAACCAATTAAATTAGAGCAGTAAAATGTGATGTGATGTCATATCCAGTGTTAAACCACCTGGTTTATATACATACACACATAACTATGAAAACACACACACACATATAAATACATAATTATACATAGTATACAGCTGATCTCAGAAATAAGTCCTCCTTTGAACGAACATGTGCATGCCTTTTCCTTCTAGGAGGTACTCAGTTCCTCCCTTGCGCACCAGTGCCCTAGCTCTTTATACAGTCTGCTAGGAACAAGTGTGCCGTGAAGCTGAATGGATCAGACGAGCACACTCTTCTTCATATAAAATCCCTGATGGTACACGGGCAAAGAGATAAATCAAAAGCAGTATTTACATACCCCATACCTATGTATTTACACTCCAGCTCTCTTTCATTACCCAAATATCACTTTTTAGGTTAAATAAAAATATGCACACGCCTGTAAGCCCATCCACTACACCCAGGACGGAGAGTACAGGTTCGGAAACTATGTGTAGAGCTTCTACACAGGTCGGGCAGCGCTGCTATCACATGACCTTGGTGACCCTCGCGCGCCATAGCGGACTCCGTCGCCAACACCGGAGTCTATTGCAGATATTCCCCCGGGAACTCTGGTCACAGGAGCCCCAATTATTAACCTTTATGCTTAAAAGATGTTATCTCAAACAGCAGGTTATAATGGCTTGATGTAAGTCTCTGGAGGGTTGTTGCAACAGTGTGCGTCAAAGCCGAGTCTCCAAATATCAATCCTGCCGGCCACCTGCGCGCGGCGTGCTCCTTTAAAAATTCAGGAGATCCAACGAGGTTGGAGAGGTGAACACAGTAAATGTTTGCAGTTTTATTTAAGTTAAATGGTTTTGATTTTGGTAGCACAGTCATACTGAAAACGCTGATCAAATAACTAATCGATGGACATAATTAGACTTACGTTTTCAATATTATGTCTGAATCTAGGTAGATCGATCAAATAGACTACGTACCTGTAACATTTGCAATAAACATCATTAAACAATAAGCCTATTATATTTGCCTGACGGAGTTCCAAATTAGATACGTATGCATTATAAACAGAAATAGTAAACGATAATTGCGGTCATTGAATGCAAATCAGTGGAATAACAAAAAGTGATGTGCACTATAAAAAATATATCGGAAATTGAACAGGGCAACACATGTTATACACACACACCATCACCACTAGCTTCATTCAAAATGATATGGCTGTTCTAAAGCTCTCCTAGGTCTTTATCCTTCAATTAGTTATAGGCTAGTGAACCGATTATTATTTAAAAAAATTAAACGTTGTAAAATATTTGGGTAAAAAAACGATATAATAGTAACAGATTACTCCAAATAAAAAAATGGCTTAGCCTAAAGGATTAATAGTCCCAACAAAAAGACGTGTCTGAAGAGACTATAGGCTACACTTCCCTAAATGACACGTCAAAGTGTGTTCTTTTTCTGCTGGAACACATCATAGAATCTTTCATAAGGCTTTGACTAAATCCTTGTACAGACACCAACAGGGGGAACGAAAGTTAGGCCTGTAAAGAACTAAACCAGGTGTTGAAAGAACTGGGGCGTTATGGGGGAAGTTGCCATGAGTGACTAAATTAGAAATGAAAATTGTCCAATTAATATTTCCAAGGAACGTTTATACTTGTAACGAATATGTGCTATTGTGGACATTGGCCAAAGTTTAATTAAAGAAAATGTAAGTGAAAGAGACTCTTCTTTGTTTTCTTTTTCTTTCTTTTCTGTTATTAAATTTACCACGTTGCAATGTGAGAGCTGGGCATTAAAAAACAGTAGTTTTAGATGGCAGGGGAAAGCCTATTATGAACAAGAATGTGTTAGCATAAAACTATGCCGTTTTATTTTCATCCAAGTTCTAAAAGTTTAGTTATTGAACTAAGAGCCATTGTTGTGCATGAAAAGACATTTTACCATGATATTTAAACAGGAGAAAACTATAGAAATGTGTGTGGACGGAAATACAGTTAAATTTTGAGTCACTCAAATCAATTATTATATAAGGAGCTGATTAATTGTCGTGTAAAAAGGGCGAACCACAAAAATATGACCTTCTCTTATATCTCTCTCTCTGTTTCTCAAACGCGCGCGCAAAGAAGGGTTAATTAGGGTAAATTACTGAGATAGTTTACCGGTTCAGAAGTCGGACTGGCTATATGAATATATATAAACAAAAGCCCATAGAATCTTACTTAACAAAACTCGAAGACTTAGTTTTAAAATATATATTAAAAAGTAATATTATTAATAATAAGTATTATTATTATTAGTCACAGTATTGTTCAGAATATGTGAATTAATAAATATGAATATTGTTGTCTTTTTTTAACTCCTAACAACAGAACAATCATCTGTAAACATTAATGTATACCAAGCTTATTTACAGCTACTTTCTAATGATAGTCATTGAACGTAATTATAATTTGAACTTTTAAAGCAATTACTGATCGAAAATGGTAGAGTTGTAGTTAGTCATCCCTACAAATAGGCCTATACATGGGTCGCACTGCTTAGCATGGATTCACTAAACCTTCATGACCAGATGCTTGACTTTTAGCTAAAATAACTAACATTGGGGTATTTTCAATTCAGTAGGCCGATACAAAGTTGTATATTAAGTTCATACACAATGGCCTTATCTGCAAAAAGAATAGCCTGTATAAAACAAATCTGTAAACAGAATGACATATTGAATTTGTCCAGGGCTTTGGATGAGGCAGAAACATGTTAATAATAACAAACAACAGCATTTATGTGAGTAAACTTATAATGCAGCACTCGTAGTAACTCATTGCACACACACGCACACAAACGCACACACATTCACGCACGCAGGAAGGCACACATACACTAACACGCGCACGCAATGGGCGAAGTTGCCACTTTACATTGTACTCCTCCATACCTTAAAACATGTAGACCTAAATACAATATGTTAATGTACAGTGGATAGCCTTTTCATATGACAGTCTTTTCAATAGAGGAAGCGAATGATTACGAGTTCTCAATTATACCACTTGCATTTTGCCTACACCGAACTGAGGAATTTAAGGTCAAGTTATTGAATTACAACGCATTAAATAACATTGCATGCAACTGCTTATATTATCCATAATTATCACAAAATATTACAAAATAAAAATGATTTCTAAAACTGCTCCCAATTCACCAAAACTGTCCTGGAAACTCTACATGCTGAATCATGGTTAATATAGGATATTTAATAATATAAACCTATGGTTTTGGCTACTTGGAATAGGCTATATTGTGAAGATGTAGACGACCATTTTTAGTTATCGTCTGGATAAAATGTTGTCCTCTGCACCATTATGAGCTAGGTATCAGTCAACCTATCTCAACTAAAACGCTTTATTGCGCTTTGTCTTTGGGTGCGTACCCAAAAGCACAACTTTTCTACGCGTCTTTACGCACACACGTTAAGAACTATGTTTTCAGTCCATCTGTGACAAAACGTGTATATGGTTTCCATAGATTGCATTAGAATATATTGGGATTATTTCAGGTGGTATCTTCATTCTTTCGATATTTAACGCAGACGTCTAGAGGCTGAGGGGCGCACAGCTTTACATAGCCTACTATCTCAAATAAATGCAAGTGAAAAGGCACAGATTGCATCAAATCTAGACGGGCATGATTCCCTTCAGGTTGTTGACCACTGTAAGGTGTCAGAAATGTAAAGGCGCCATGAGGCTGCTGCGTCTGTACTGAGAGGGGTATTGTCGTTATGAATGTGCAGAGCGTGTGACACTGATGGATGCGCCAATGGTTAGACGGACAGATGCTTGGGCGGATCTAACGGCATGCAGTAGTGTAGCAGCACACGTAGCGAGATTAGGCTAAAACATCCCGAATCAGTAAAAGACCGCTCTTTCTCATCCTTCAACAAGGCTGGCGAACGGAGATCTTGTTCCTATCGAGCGACTCCTCTGCCCCTAACTAGAGTTTGATCCCTTCTGCGGTCAGATATTTCTGACTATTGACTAGCGTGAGACTGGGAAACCAAGACATGGAAATGATACGGACACGAAAACATCTGGCCGAAGATAAAATCATTTGACAACTTACCGTTTTCTGGTTAGCGCGAAAATAATTTGCATCCGCAGTCATAACCTTTCCAGCTGACAACGGACGACTGCATTTTGAAGATGATCTGAAAAAAGATGGACAATTTATCCACTTCCCCCTTAATAATACAGAAAATTCGCTAACTTTTTTCTTTACTGTGAGGGAAACATTTTAAAGAAAAAAAAAAACAATATCTGATATTAGTGTCTAGGTTGGTCCAAAATATGAAGGATGGGGATATGTGCATGATTTTGATCATAGCGTAAGAAAAAATACTATTGTTTCTATTCTGTATCTACAAAAACAAGGAGAACGCATGGAACGGATTTTGTGCCTAACAGAAGAAGGCATCTTGCAGTAAGGAAGACGCGTCTGATTCGCTGTCGCTGTTTTAAATACCTACTATCAGCCACACAAAGAAGGATGAAAAGTGCTATAAGCAGCCAAGAAAGTGTTTGGCAATAGCTGCTGATCCATGCTCTCAGAGCAGCTGAGGCACAGCACGAGTCCATCCCCTCCTTCTGATGTACATTATTACAACAAGGGATACCCAATCAAGCACGTATCTCATCGATTCGAACTGCTCTCGGTGGATTTTGAACGCTCTTGGACAAAATAACGGAGCGAGCCAGCGTGTGGGCGACAAGTCCGTCCATCTCTTCTATCAACCTTTGTCTTTACCTCTCTTTATCTCAAAAAAGAAATCTATTTTTAACGGTTTAAGGGGACTTGGAAGCACTGGGATTTTCAAACGATGGTTACGGCGGTGTTGAGATGATGCCCTGCTGGTTTTTAAATTGCGTGTGATTACTGGAATCGAATTCCTTATGGATAACGCAGTTAATCAACCGAATGAGTAAGTATGCCATTCCGTTAACATCCAGTCAACATTATGTTAGTCCAATACCCAACAGAAGAATACAATTTTTTGTTTAATGTGTAGCCGATGAGTAAAATGGTGCTCTCCTCCTTAGTTATTCTATATTGTAATCGACAATGTCTCCAGCATGCATGGACGACTTTTGCAAATTGTCACAAATGATTTGACTCAAATAGCAAAGCTTACTTTTGATTCAGTATAGACTGTATAGTTCTTAGGCTATTGGAGTCCATTATGAGGCTGCGGGAGGGACAGTAGACATGTGATGCTTATCTGACAAGAGCTAGCTAACCATTGGAGGTGCAAGGCACAAATGTGACAGTGCTTGATGTTTGCCCCTGTTTGCAGACTTTGAGTGACGCGATCATTTCGTTTTCCTTTAAGCTTGCCTGTTGCAGCCTCCAACGCGGAGTGAGAGAATCACATTGAGGCTGAAGGTTTTTTTTTCTACCACTGTAGGCTACTGCTCGTCTCCACACTGTGATATCCAAGTCGAACAGGAGAAAGAAAAAAGTCCGCTTGTTCTTCATCTTCAGATCTACCCTTTCTTCACTGTCTGCATTTTTGTTTGAAAACTGCCGATCTATGTCAGCCCTGTGAAAGCGCCCCGGGTACCCGTGTAAGGAAGCGCCGCTATCAAAGAAGAGCGGACCAGCTTGGAATCTCTGGGGCTAGAAAAGAACTCTTCAGAACCCCAAAACAAGCATGCCGCGGAGGAAACAGCAAGCGCCCCGACGTGCGGCAGGTACGGTTCCATGATTTTCATGTTATAACCTCGGATTTTACTATGACTGATGCGGTATTTCCATTGCCTTTACTACTCCTTTAATTTATAGTAGGCTACACAATCGTGTGCGTGTAGCTACATTGTAGCATACAGTGGGAGGAAATGGCAAATGCCCATTTACTCAGAGGGATGGTTAGCCTACTATGCAGCTAGTATAAGTTTTTTTGTACTTTCCCTTTGAAGGGCATTTTGTTTTTTCTATAACTACGTTGTCCATGTTTGATAGTAGCCACATACTATTTTAATAGTCACCATAATTATCAGTCTGCTTACGCTAGCCCATTACATGGAAACATTGTTTTAATTTATAATTTTTTCGAACTTCTTGGGAAACAGTGATTCAATTCGATGAACACTCTGCTATAGCCTAACAACTGTTCTCGAAAGATATAAAAGGATTCCAGGCCGTAGCCCTATCCGACTAGGCAAAGACAACTTCAGGTTTAATAGGTATCTCCTTTTTACCCGATTTTACTTCCGCTACCTCTTTTGTAGGGTTCAGATATTGACTTCATGAATTAGAGATCTATAAAGATGCGTAGAAAAAAGAAGCTCGTGTCAGCTGACTGTCATGATTTCCTTTGATGCTCGCCTTCGCAGTTTATGGGGCTTAGTGCTAAAACATTTGAACACAAAATGTCAACTTTCGCCTAGTTTCCTTTGGCAGATTTCTCCATTCTGGGAAATATTTAAAGATGATTTCGCAGCCGACACGAGGAAAGACGTGGACTGGAAGAGGCTTTAATGGACAATTGCCATCTTTGATTTGACGGCTGATTGATTGCCTGTCATCTGGCCTGTCTTTGATCTATTCATTCCCGATAAACATCAATAAATCACTCTCCATAGCAACGCCGGTTCCCGTGACGTCATGTCTGGTCTGACAACTAGTCATTAAAACATCTTTAATTGTTTTTTATGTACTTTTTTCACGTTGTCGGAGTCAAAGAACACATTTTTATTTTCACATTTTCTCTAATAGTAACATGTTTTCATACCAATACAGTTGAGAACAAAGAGCAATCCACTGTTCTAGATTAAAATAGGCTTTAATTAAATCTAACTTAGTTTATGGAAGTAATTGTTTGAGCCTACTCTATGCAAATGAGTAGGCTGCACTATAATAGACTTTAGTCTTAGCTACCGTTATGTTGTAAAACATCTATTATTTTAATCAGTTCTTATGCTGTTGCTGTATTTTGGTTTTGGGTTTGCTGTAGTGAAAGTAGCCTTTTGTCAGAACCTTTGTTTACCAAGTAGGCCTATAAACACATACCCCGAATTTGACTTGTGAAAAGGGGCTGTTAGTAGAACAGTTACCAGCGTTGTGGCAGACATTTTCCTGTACATATCTGTTCTACGATTCAGTAGGTGCTATTTCTTTTTTTGTAAGATATATTATTCAATACTATCACAATATTAATTCACCTACCAGTATATGCTTCACAGTGTAATTATCCTTTCTGCAGTATGCATGCACATTCATTTATACTACTGCAACTAGCCTATAACATAACCTAAAACTGGCAATGTTATATCCTATTAAAATACAAATAGCTTTGACTATCAAATTACATTGATGCTGTTTACAGTAATCCAAGCACACTATCTCACACACACACACACACATACACACACTTGAAACAATTGGTACATGCTTACACATATAATTGTATTCACACACACACACACACACACAACCATATGTTTTCTATTGCATGCACACCATTGCTGGTATGAAAAATGTAACTATTAGCCTAATCGGGAGACGGCAGAATGGTTTGCTCCATCAGAAGAACCCGTCAAAGCGACTTTGTTTCATATTTGATTTAATTGTCTCCCCTCTGACAGCCACATTCATCAATGGCTCTAATGGTCAATCAGAAGTTGGCAGTGAGTGCTCTCATTTTGTTTCTCCATACGTTGGCTTGGGCTTTACTTTATCAAAATGCTTTTGCCTAATGGACACACTGAGGATGAATGGTGAGGGGGGCTGAGAGATGACTGAAAGCCTTCTTATCCCGGGCAAGAGAGCGAGAGAAAAAAATGCATTTATTATTTCGATGAGGAGATAAGGACAAACGCGAGAGAGGAGTGAGGGATGTTTTGAGATTCTTTTTTCGACGAGTCAACTTCCTGTCATTTTTTGGGGGGTCTGAGTACCCCCTCCCACCCTTAGCCCCTCCCTCTCTCCCAGCAGGCCTCACAGCTGCAAGTTATAAGGTTGACGACTGCTCACAAAGAGTGTTGACAAATTGATTGCTCTGTAGTGATGGAAAGAGCAAAGGAAAGATGGCAGCTGATGGGCCTTGATTAGGAACTTTGGGAAATCCAGTCCCCGGCAACCTTGAGCGTTTCATGAGAAAATCTCTCCCTCTCCTTTCCTTCTCTCTCCTTCCCTCCTCACGCTCTTTTCCCTCTTTCACCCCCCCAGCCTGAGAGGGCTGCTCAGCCGTATAAAAAGAAAAGTTGTTTTGCCAGCTTCATTAGTGTTCACCTAATTAGCTGTAAAGCTGATGGATTCCTGACAGGCCTAATGATTGGAGATGACAAGCTCCGCACACTGTCATCCAGCCCAATTAGGTTTGCAGCTAGTTGGATGTAATCAAGTTGATATTACACAGTCTTCCATGCCTTTAGTTGTGCACTAACTCAATTTTCTGCTGCAGGTGACAAATGGGCCGGGGTACCTGGGTAATCACGTTGGCTGGAAATTAGGCTGCTTTTTAATGGTCAGGAGCCCGATAACAACAGCAAACAACACCCTCTCAAAGAATGTGTCTGGAAGAGAGGGCCCTATATAACAGCCAGACACATACAAACAAACAAACAAACGCAAACATCGCTCTCTCTGCGTCTGGCCAGAACGGTTTTCCCACAATACCCTCCTCCATTCATAGGTGAACAATGCCGCGTTCATCGTGTTTTTGCTAGTCGGCTTCAAAGCCCTGCAAGACCCAACATATCATTGTTTTGGGGAGGAAGGGGGAACATCAAACGTGTACATATTTTTTTTTATTTTTCTTCATCCGCCATTTGAGTTTGTCTCATTGAGTGGTTGCCTACTGGCGTTGTTCTGATCCTGACACACGATTGGAGAGAATTGGGTTATTGTTGGAGCCGTTTGCGTTATCATGGAAAAGGGCACATTCCTGTCACAGTAGGCCCAGGACAGGACGCTCTTCCTCTGTCTCTCTATTTCACTCCCTCTCACTCCGAGGCGTATTTGAAGAAGCCCCATGAAATAAGTCAAGATTGATATTGTCTACACTGGTCATGATCACGCACGTGATGGCATCTTCATAGGTGTGGATGATACTTTCACATTAGTTGGCTTTTCGAAATTGCCTATCATCAGCTGCGTGTTCAAAGGCGCTAAACATGATTTATACAAATATTAAGATCGCGACAGATCTAGTTCTGCTTGACAAGAGATGGATTGCGGTGAGGAAAAGCAGCTGATTTCTGTGATTTCTGTGCGCATTTGATTGATTGTGGATGCAAGATGGAGATTAATCACGCTTGATGTGTGTCAACGTGGCTCTCCAGCTGGGGAGCCCATTGGCTCACAGGCTACTATACACACTAACACACACACTGCCCCAGTCTTGTAATACTACTTTGCCTGCTTGGCTTAAGGTTTCAACACAGGGTTTTTGTAATGGTGTAACGCTACAAAATTCCCTCTGTCGCCGATTGAGTCGCTGCAAGCGTTTTAGTTCACAGGTCTGTAGCACCGGTTTGTCAGTGACTTGCTCATATGAAGCTTTGCCCTTTCCTCGGCAAACTGAAATTTAATGAAACACGCCATGCTAATTAGGCTAATGATCCTAATTAAAAGCCGGTCATGATAATTCTATTAATTATTAAGACGCAAAGAAAATTATTTCATAAACATCACCTTCCACAGTATGTCCGCGTACCCCAGTTAATTGGAAATATAATTATTAAGAACGACATTATATTTAAAATCAAGTGGATTTTTATGTAATGAATTGGTACCGCCATCCCAATATAATACGTTGAATTTGACGATTGCAAAGTTCATGATCTTCATCTGCACAGTCAGATGTTATATATGAATAGGAACTTTCTGATTTAGTTGGCACCATTAATGCTAGATAAAAGCTGGGAAGATTAACTGAAAATCTTAAATGCACTGGAATTCTCTGAGAACATTTGTCTGATAAATTAAGATTAGTACCGCACACTAGAGAAATGAGAAGTTTGAGATATTAAAAGTAGAAATAGTTTTAAAGGTGGAGTTGTAACCTAAAGTAGTCTTGTAGGTACATATTCAACAGTGTATAGTTTGGTATTATCATCACAGTAAATCGGCCAATTTCTTTATAATGATTTTTCTTTCTTTATTGCCCTTTTGATCTACATTTGATATGATTTTCATTTATTTTGATCCTTTTCAGAACAAAGTTGGTTGGGTTGGACATTGTGGCTGTGTTTGTCTGAAGCTGTATGCCAGATTATAGCATCCAACAAATTAAAAAGCCATAAATCCACAAGGCTGTGAAAGTGACCCAAACCGAAACACCACGCAGATCAATAGTTCCTTCAAACCAAATGTGGAGAATCCACGAGTGGGACTCAAAAAGGGTCCAAGCTTGTCTGTCTGTCTGTCTCTCTGTATGTATTCGTGTATGTCTGTGTGCGTGTGTTTGTCTGTGAGTCTGTGTATGTGTGGGTGTGTTTGAGCGGGGATCCAGGCCCCATCGTCATTAGTCCCTACCAGTCTCTGGAGCCCCCCTCCAAACCGAGGTGTCTACTCCTGGCTCCTCCTCTCAGGATTGTGGGCCTTTCCTCAGCCTTGTCTTGCATCCCTCTCCTTAGAACTTGGCTCTCCCAGGCAGCCAACTGACACTATGATTAGTTATGGCCGTCCTCTGCCTTTTTCACTGCTACAAGTGAGCGACAATCAACAGGGTTAAGAGCGGGGAGGCGGGGACAGAGGAAGAAAAGGAAAAGGGGAAAGAGCTGAATAACGTAGGTACAGAAGAGAGAGAAAGGCAGGGAGGGAGAGAGGGGGAGCGTTAGGGAGGGAAAGTTCCCTGCTCCAGGATCTACGGTTGATGGTTGATAAACAGAAATTTTTTCCCAGAATCCTCTGTCATGGCTCCCATTAGCTTGACAGCTGTCAATTAGAGCTCCCTTGGTCTCGCCGGTTGCAGTTTATTGCAGGCGGTTGATGCTGTCATTTTGCTCACAGTTTCGCCTTGAGCGTTATCACGAGCGCTGAAACAGTCAATAGCTGATGCATCAGCAGTTATTTCTTAAATTGGCTCACAAGGCTGCATCCTTCCCTCATTTTTTTTCATACCCCCTCTCCTCCCTGCCCCTCTCTCTCACACTCTCTCTCTCCCTCCCCAAAGATTGTTTTGCAAGGAGAGAGGGCGATGGATTGCGACTGCAGAAGGGTTAGTGAGAGTGCAGGGAGGGCGACGCAGCAACACACTGGGATACGCTGTTTTTGTACCGAGCACACACAGGAGCCGCACAGAACGGCCACTTTCACACAAACGCTGTCAAGACGCGGTGGCGTTGGATTTGACTGCGGTCGGCTGTTTCTCCAAACAACGCTGCTCACTATAAACCCATACAGACATCCAGGGAGAGGCCGTCACATTCTTTTGCAGGGATAGTTATGTCAGTTTTGTAAAAACATTTAATTTATTATTTGTCCCTCCTTATTCGACCCCCAGGGGTTATTTGGCTGACATGCTCATTTTCAGCAACAACCTCCGGAGCATAATGGTTAAAACTGATTTTTCGTTCACTTCAACGCTTTTGGGATCCAAACTGGAAACCTGTCTGTTACCTGTCTGACCCCTAGTTTGACACCCCTAAATATGGCAGGGTACTAATATTCCACAATGTAAGCATGTATGACATGTGTTAGCACTAGGTTGTGTAATTAATGTTCCTTATGGTAGATAACATTCCTTAAGGTCACGGCTTCGTTTCCCCTTTCTCTTGTTTAAATTTTTTTTGGAATCCTCTGCTCTACCTTTTCAGGTTGCATTCCCTTCTGACATGAACTCCTGCGCTTATCGTGCCGCCCAGCACCAGCTAAACCTAGTCGTAAGACGTGAATACTGATTCAAATCAACATTTAGTGAAACGTACGGCGCGACAGTTTGTCTGACGGCGGATGGAATGGTTGCTGAATGATTGGGAATTCAGTATGTGACCATCGGGTCTCTAAAAGAAGTCCCTTCAGGAGAGGGGAGGAGAGACTGCTTAGGCGTTCGCATATGATTAATCGCTGATTATCAGTTTTGTTCTTTCCCCAATGGTTGGGTAATTGTGTCAGCTCGTAAGCGTTGCTATTTCAGCGCGCAGGAGCTGTTCTTATTACCCCAGTGAAGTGATTGGGCAGGCCTCAGCCGCCGCTCGGCTCAGAGCGAGCTCCCCCAAAATCTCCCGCTGCGTAGCCTGATTCGCTGCCGGGCCTGCACCGGAGCACCACGGGAAAACGGCTCCACTGCGAGGTGCATTTTTGAGGAAACAGGAAATTGAGGGAGTTTGAGGGATCTTTGCGCTTCCTCCGCGGAGAGACCGATACGTTTGATGTTGCTCCTTGGGTCGGTATGAGATGCTTCCCCTGTCTTCGGCTGGCCGCGCTTTCCCAGGGCAGGATGAGGTGCTAGCCAGCTGAAAGTCTCTCTGTCTGTCGGATTAAGGCCGCCCCCACCCGACCGACCTACCTTTCCCTCTCGGCGATACTGTGGCTCTTTGTATGATGTGTGTCGGACCGGTCTTCGGGTTCTTTCAGTCTGGCGGCTACACGAGGGATCGAGTCTCCCAGCAGGTCGGCACAATGAAACACAGCCGCGGAGTAGTCCCTGTCTGTTTGGTTGTCATGTTGGAAGCAGGGGGGTGGGCGTGGGCAAGGAAGTCGAGACGGGACGGGGGCCGACGGGGTTTGGTTCTGAGTGTCGTTTGGGCCAGGCTCCAGGTCCGGGCTTCTTGTCCTAGGCGGGGGTGGGCCAGCCGAAGGGTGTGGGGTTGTGTGTGTGTGTCTGCCTGTCTGTGTGTGTCTGCCTGTGTGTTTGTGTGTGTGCGTGCATGTGCAGGGGAAAGGCGGTGTGGTGTGGGGGAGCGTTGTCTTCATGTCTGCCATGGCGACTAGGGAGCTGGGTGGGGGCGAGTGGGCCCTGGTGGGGGCCAGGCGCTGCAGAATGGCAGCCATCAGTCATGGGCGCGGGTGTCACGGAGCCTGTTTTGGATGGCCGTGGTGATGAAAGGCAGGGGAGCTGTAGAGGCCCACGTAATCAGGGCCAGCCAGGGCTGACATCCTTCTCAGGCCTGACAGCCTCTTCCTCTTCTCTCCTCGCCAAAGCCAGGAGACGGCCTCAAACGCCGCCCCCCCCCGCCCCCCCGGTTCCCCCCGTTTCATGTTCTGATCAGTCTCAGATGGTGGGATCTACCCCCCCACCCATGTGTTTTTTTGTAATGGGGGGTAGAAAGGAAGAAGGATGTGGTCATACATCGGAGTGGTGATGTGTGTGTTTAAACATATGTAGTGTTTGTGCATGCGTATGTTCGCGTGCGTTTCGGCATACGCACTCGTGTGTGTCAGCGCGTGTGTGTATTTGTGCGGCAGGAAGGGGGTCGTGTTTTTCTATCCATGGCAAAGTCAGGCAGGTGCGAGAGAGAGGAAGTCTGTTTTATTTTATACTGCAGGCCTGTTGCTAATTAATGTTTCTTGGTCGGATTCTGTCGGAGTTGAGTAATGTTTTTGATCTTTATGCCTGATAACTGCATACTTAATGAGATTTCAAAGCTTCTCGAGATGTGAGTGCTGCTCCCTGCAATTATTGACAGATGCCTTTTCTCCGCCATTGGGTTCTGCTCCATAAATCCTTCCTCAGTAATGAGCTTGAGAAGTGCCACCCCGCCAGTGAGCTAATGAAACCGAGCGAGGGAGGGGTGGGGGGGGGTTGGTGGTGGGGGGGGGATCACGGTCTTCTGACACATTTTTTTCTTTAAATGTACTCTGCAGATGTCAGGGCCCTCGCTTGTGTGTTGAAAGAGGAAAGAGGCAAGCGTGAGATAGAAGACGAAAAAAGAGGGAGTCGATCCTCTCTCTTATGAGAAGAACAGTTCAGCCGATCGGGTTTCCGTCCCCCTGTTACGGCCATTCCTCTGCCTTTGGGATTTTATTTGAAATAGAAGTGTTGTTGTTGCCGAATTTGGCTTTGATTGATACGGTTGTCCTCCTGCTACTGAGCTAGCTTTGTTGGTCTTTTTTTATTTTTTTTATTTCATCCCTACACTTCTCTTTGTGACTCCCGATGGGAGGGACTTAGGAAGAGGAAAAGAACAGACGGAGAGAGAGAGAGAGAGAGATAGAGAGAGAGAGAAGGAAAAACTGAAAAACCCGGGAAAGAGTCTAAGCAAAAAAAGGCCGGTCTGTTGCCTGTCCCTCCATCTGTACGCATGCGCCCACTCCACCTACATACACGCACCAACGCGACTGGGCCGTCCGGCTGGGTGTCTTTCAGGAGGCCTGAGGCGGAGTTGCTGCGGAGGGAGAGTGGCCGCTCCGCGCCAAACAGTCGATTTCCTCCTCTCATCGGCGCTCTCATACATCACGGACCCGCCCTTCTCTCCTGACAGAATGACACGTGTCATTTATCAAACGGGGCCCTGCCAGAGCCCAGTGTGAACGGGCCGTCTTCCTCCCTGAGAGAGGAGCCTGGGCACCCGCGCCTCCGAGGGGGCAGGTGGGAGGCGTTGTGGGGGGGGGGGGGGGTGGGGGGGGGGGGGTGTCGAGGACCAATGGGGGGGGGTGTAGGAGGAGGGGGCGGAGTGAGAGGTCAAGATCGAAGGGGACCCTGGTCCCAGCAACCTCCGACTAGCCTCTCGCATTCTGTAACCCCCAGATCAGTCTGCCTCAGGGCACCGCCTCGTTCCTATAGGAGGAAGATGTGAATTTCTGGATGTTTGCGTGTGGTGTGTGAGAGGGCACGAGACTGAACTTAGTGCACCTTACGCCTGTGTGTGCACGTGTGCATCCGAGTGTCTTCGCTCATCTCCCATTCCCTGCGGTCACGCATGTCCGCGCGTCTCCGTCCTGGGCACTAGCCCCCGCGCCTGACAGGTATCACTCAGAGCCCCTGCGCTCCTCACCTGGCCTGCGTGGCCCTCTCCCGCTCCCTCTCGGGGGTTACGCCAGTGAATCTGAGCTCTCTTGCTTTCCCATGATTCAAAGGAGCATTACTGAAGATGGATGCTCCTTAAAAAAAGAGATTGATGATGGATATGAGGCTGCCTGTGTCATTCATCATTTTGAATATTATTTAGACTGGCCGTGTAAAGCTGTAACCTGAGCTTTGGAGGAGAGGGGACTGAGTGCCGGGCCTGGGACGTGGGCTCCGTGATGGATGGCTCCTTGTTTGTTACCAGATACCAGAGGAGCAGCACTCGCTCACTCTTAATGCGCCTCAATGCCTACTTTTGCCCGAAAGGGTAAAAATAAAACCTATGGTGGTCAGGGGAAGACAAAAAAAACTAACAGGCAGCTATGTCGGACATAGCTACGCTCCTTTTTCGTGCAACTTTAGTCATTTAGATTTTTACCCAGTCAGCTTCTGTGTATATTTGTGTTTTTTTTTTTAGTTTTTTGGGGGGTTATTTCGCAACACTGCCAAGATGAGTGGAGGTGACCATTGTTGGCGCTGTGAGAGAGGAGAGAGGACTGAACAGCTGTGGGTCATTAGAATGAAATACAGCTGACTCTGTTAGTCAGGCCCATGACTCACAAAAACACGGA
This sequence comes from Esox lucius, assembly GCF_011004845.1. Taxonomy (NCBI): domain Eukaryota; kingdom Metazoa; phylum Chordata; class Actinopteri; order Esociformes; family Esocidae; genus Esox; species Esox lucius. The sequence continues at coordinate 8,252,678 of NC_047570.1, forward strand.
TAGATTATGGTTTGAGCACTCTAAATGGTTTGTTAAGCATATTTTTCTGACAATAAAAATATTTTCATTTTTTTTTACATTCTTATGAGTATAGCGTTTAATACCACTGACATATTTTACTTACATTGATTACCGACATCATATGATATATCAGATATCAGCTTAGTTCTTATTGTTTATTTGTATTGCTTATTTATATTTAGGTTATTTGAGGATAGTAATGCTTATTTTGTGTGCCCTGTAAACCCAGAAATTGCCTTTTTAGTACAATCCACATTTGAACTATACAGAAGTCCATAAATTTATTGTTTTCCAAACTTCTTAATCAAATACATGTTTTTCATAAATGTATGTAGTAAATAGGATTCACATTTAAAGGGGCAATACACAAGCATTTGAAATATGTTAAATTTCTTTGCCAAAAAGTAAGTAACCCTGATCCTATGACACAGACAAATAATCAAATTGATGACTTGGTTTTCTTAATTTACCTACCCCACTGCGAGAATTAGCGTTGATGCTAGGGAAACAATAGGTGCTGTAGGGTCTATGGTGATATGCTAAAATCCTAAAGTGTCCTTCAAACAATTTACTATGGATTCACAAATATAATATCGAAGGCTATTATACAAATCCCAGTGTTTATTTAACATTTTCCATACAATTTTGTTTCTGCGATCCCCACAGATATATTACTATGTGCACATTCAGAAGTTCACTATTTTCTGTATTACAGTTTTTTTTTGTACGACATTCGATTTTGGATACTGTACATAGTTTTAACCAGATAAAACCATAGTCAAATACCTAAGGTTGTCTGTGCAGGTCTCATGCACCCTCTGAGGAGGTATAACTTTGTATTTTGTCTTTAGAGAAACACTGATAAATTTACAGTATATATTTTTTATTTTCCTTAGAATTACCTTGTCTCTACTTTTCTGAGACAGATTCAGAGCGCATTTGAGTTCTGTTTTGCAGTTCCATTACGTTTTTATACCAATTACAGACTTTTTATACCATTGTTTTGATTCTGTAGTCATATAATGTGTTTTTGAAAAATATGATCCTATGAAAGTACATGAGTAGATAGTGATCTATCTTTTTGGTTAAAATCATTGGTGGTATTTCATTTGTTTTGTTTGTTTGATCTATCAAATTGCTTTGCACAGAATTAGGAGTTTTAGGCTGGAGTCAAAATGGCCCTTATATGCCACACATTTAAAGTCTGACGTTTAAAGTCTGTACTGATACAGAAAAACGATTGGGAAGTGATTTAGATGTATTCAAATCATGTTGACTGATACAGTAATTAAACATTGGAGTAATTGAATAAACTGCCCTTGAGATGATACAAAAAATATACTGCTGGGTTTATAATGACCAGTTTGTAGTTTGAGGGTTACATTCTGTCTGTGTTTCTTCTCATGTGTTTACCAAGCTAGATGTTCTCTCTATATAACTTGATGTCCTGTAAAACCGCTTTAGGAGAATGTCCCAGTTTTTTCTACTTATTATTAAGTGTCTCTTCACCATGACAGTTTTTGGGCAAGATAAACTATAATCCATGGTTAAGTTTTCTTTAAACAGCCATTAGAAACTAGCTGACTTTAGCCAGGACTAGCGAAAAATCTTTGGATGTAATCAGGGCGTCTAAACGTGTTTATTAAACAGCATCAAACCCAATATGAAGTTGAATTCATGTGATTCATTTCATTTTAATAATTCCTTCTTTTGCTTTTTGGCTGTTTACAGTGAACTGAATCATGGATTACTGCTTACCTTTGTCAAAGCCAATAGGTGAAAATCTCTTTTAAGCTTGGTTATATTACTGCCAGCCAGCATATCAACAAGCCACACCCCATCCCAACAAGCTCCACCCCATGCCAAACATGCCCCACCCCTTACCACTGTTGGAGCACAGAAGAGGAAGCTAGAGAGGTCTCTGAGAGGTTTGCTCATCACACAACATTTTCACAGGCCACACCACTCTCACGCTCTCTCCAGTTTATTTCTCTGGTCTTTTTTCCTGCTTTGAAAAACTAGACTCCTGTATGGGAGGAGACAAAACAGGGTCAGACACAGAGGGTTTCAACCCTGCCCTCCACACTTGGAGAGAGAGCGAAAGACAGAGATAGAGAGCGAAAGAGAGAAAGGTTGTTTTGTTTTTGTGCTCTTTTTCTTCCAGCCCCCCCCCTCTCTCTTTTTCCAGTTTTATAGCAGGAGACATGATTTATTGTGGCCATCCATCTTTGGGACTCATCCATCACCTCCTGGTTGCTAGGCAATCATGGCAGCAGCTGTTTGCTTTGAATCAGACAGAGGCGCTGTCAATCAGCGCCGGCAGGTGAAAAGCATTAGAAACACGCCATTGTCAGACGGAATAATTAATCAAAGGCAGGAAAGATAATTAAAAAGATATGACCCTTGCTAGCACTTGGTCTGGATTGCCTGGGAAAGGGGAAAGCCAGGAGGAAAGGAGTCTAAGAAGAGGAAGAGACAGGCCCGTAGTCTTCCGTCCTTCCTTTTCCTCTCTCCCTTCATTTTTCTCTCCCTCTCTTTCTCTCTCAACACGGTAAAGAGGAAAGGTGAGGAAGTGCTGATAAAACCCTGCTCTGGCAGCCTGTGGCACAGGTCCTAATTAATTAAAAAGAAATCGTTTAGAAAGCGTAGAGAAATAATAAAAAAAGGCCACAAGAGGAAGAAAAAGAGAGGTGGGTGCGTACGGGTGAGGGGGTTGGGTTGGAGGTGGGGGAAGCTCGCTAAAGCACACCAAGTGTCTGATACCAGTAAACGCTTCAAATGTGCCGTTTAAAGCGGGGCTTCTCAAGCCGACGACGTCACTGCCTCCCTCTGTTTCGCCCCGTGAAAGAACGGCTGCATCTGAGACAGAGGAGTAGACGAGGGCCACGCAGAGGCCGCCGGGGCCCAGCGGTGAGGACCGGTGGTGGGCTGCCCCTCGCCTCTGCCTCGACAGGACCGGCTCTGGGGGGGGGGGGGGGGGGGGGGGGTGGGGGGGGGGTGGATGTACAGGCTCACGAGTGTGTAGACAGGTGTTGGGAAAACAAAACGGCGCTGTAGTAATTGTGTGTTTCCTGCCCTGACATTTGTGTACTTACTCGTATATCGTGTCGCCAGCGTTTCAGACATTTTAGCTCAGGGACCCAGGGACCCATTCTGCAGGTGCTCTGGGGTCAGGTTGCTCTCAACAACAGGTCTTCCTCTCTTGGGTTCTCTGTCCGTTCCCCTGTCTTACTGCCAGTGTCACAGAGTCTGCTGGGTTCTGTCAGATAAGACAGAGAACACAGTGGTCAGATTGCTAAACCGCTGTGTTCCCTAATGTTAGATTTCTACCACACGTAAACTCGGATGGTTGTGGTAATCCTCTGGGGCTTCATGTTGTGACTAAGGAGAGGGGCTTAGCATGCCCTACACCCCCACACACCCCCCCCCCCCCCCCCCCCCCGACACACACACACAACCCTTCTTTGATCTATATGTTTTTATGTTTTGACGTCCTGCAGGTTCTTGTAACCCTAGTTCTGTTTTTTAGTTCTGATTACCAAGGCGTATCTTTGTGGAACGGTGTGCACTCATCACACAGCTGGAGACAGCAACCAGTCATAACAGTCTGAGGGAATGACAATGTCCCCGTAGCCACAAGTGCTAAACCTTGTCTCCAAACTGCTTTAGCCTAAAGCATCACCCCGGGCAACCAGCAAAACTCTCAGACTGTCTCCACCGGTCTGTCTGTCTCTCTCCATTTCTTCTCTCTCTCTCTCTCTTTCTCTCTCACACCATTTCTCTCCTATTAATCTCTCACCCTCTCTCCGTCCATCTGTCTGTCCTTCTGACCCTATTCAACACTGTCACCAAACCCTGAAAAATATTCCCCGTTTTGATTTGTCCAATCAAAGATCGCACATAAGACCTGTCTATTTAAAGACACCAGCATAGCCACATGCAAAAACAGCCATCTCTCTCTTGCCAAGCAGCAGATCTGTTTCATTATCTCTCTTGGCAATAGAGTTTATAAACACAGTATTGGTTAACATAAATGTCATTAATTAATTGACAACAATGAGCTGGAATATTGAAAATATCTTTTGAACTAAGTAGGGTGTTGATCTAGTTACTAGATTCACTCTGAATAACTCTGGTTTACTCTGATTCACTTTTTACATTTTATTTTACCTATCAGAGTAAATCATGTATTTTTCTCGTCAGGGACCATGACCTGCTTAGGTGTGCCAAATGAGTCCAATATAATTGTATCTACTCCTTCCCAATGAACACAGTGATGTTGGTGAAAGGTCTGGAAGCAGCCCTTGATCTACCCCCTAGATGAGAGTGTGGATGGAAAGAGGGTGGGTGATGTTGGTTAGCCAGCATGCCAAAATGCACTATATCCACCAGACCTATATCCACCTGACTTTTAGCCACCAGACATATATCCATCAGACTTATAGCCATGAGACCTATATCCACCAGACCTACATTATCTCACAAAAGTGAGTACACCCATCACGTTTTTGTAAATATTTGATTATATGTTTTCATGTGACAACACTGAAGAAATGACACTTCGCTACAATGTAAAGTAATGAGTGTACAGCTTGTATAACAGTGTAAATTTGATGTCCCTTCAAAATAACACAACACACAGCCATTAATGTCTAAACCGCTGGCAACAAAAGTGAGTACACCCCTAAGTGAAAATGTCCAAATTGAGCCCAATTGGGCTGTACACTCACTACTTTACATTGTAGAAAAGTGTCATTTCTTCAGTGTTGTCATGTGAAAAGATATAATCAAATATTTACAAAAATGTGAGGGGTGTACTCATTTTTGCGAGATACTGTACACTCACCTAAAGGATTATTAGGAACACCTGTTCAATTTCTCATTAATGCAATTATCTAATCAACCAATCACATGGCAGTTGCTTCAATGCATTTAGGGGTGGGGTCCTGGTCAAGACAATCTCCTGAACTCCAAACTGAATGTCAGAATGGGAAAGAAAGGTGATTTAAGCAATTTTGAGCGTGGCATAGTTGTTGGTGCCAGACAGGCCGGTCTGAGTATTTCACAATCTGCTCAGTTACTGGGATTTTCACGCACAACCATTTCTAGGGTTTACAAAGAATGGTGTGAAAAGGGAAAAACATCCAGTATGCGGCAGTCCTGTGGGCGAAAATGCCTTGTTGATGTTAGAGGTCAGAGGAGAATGGGCTGACTGATTCAAGCTGATAGAAGAGCAACTTTGACTGAATTAACCACTCGTTACAACCGAGGTATGCAGCAAAGCATTTGTGAAGCCACAACACGCACAACCTTGAGGCGGATGGGCTACAACAGCAGAAGACCCCACCGGGTACCATTCATCTCCACTACAAATAGGAAAAAGAGGCTACAATTTGCATGAGCTCACCAAAATTGGACAGTTGAAGAATGGAAGAATGTTGCCTGGTCTGATGAGTCTCGATTTCTGTTGAGACATTCAGATGGTCAGAATTTGGCGTAAACAGAATGAGAACATGGATCCATCATGCCTTGTTACCACTGTGCAGGCTGGTGGTGGTGGTGTAATGGGGTGGGGGATGTTTTCTTGGCACACTTTAGGCCCCTTAGTGCCAATTGGGCATCGTTTAAATGCCACGGCCTACCTGAGCATTGTTTCTGACCATGTCCATCCCTTTATGACCACCATGTTACCATCCTCTGATGGCTACTTCCAGCAGGATAATGCACCATGTCACAAAGCTCAAATCATTTCAAATTGGTTTCTTGAACATGACAATGAGTTCACTGTACTGAAATGGGCCCCACAGTCACCAGATCTCAACCCAATAGAGCATCTTTGGGATGTGGTGGAACGGGAGCTTCGTTCCCTGGATGTGCATCCCACAAATCTCCATCAACTGCAAGATGCTATCCTATCAATATGGGCCAACATTTCTAAAGAATGCTTTCAGCACCTTGTTGAATCAATGCCACGTAGAATTAAGGCAGTTCTGAAGGCAAAAGGGGGTCAAACACAGTATTAGTATGGTGTTCCTAATAATCCTTTAGGGGAGTGTATATCCACCAGAGCTATATCCACCTACAGATTTATATCCACCAGACTTATATCTATCAGACCTATATCCATCAGACCTACAGCCACCTACAGATTTATATCCACCTGACCTATAGCCACCGGACCTATATCCACCAGACCTATATCCACCAGACTTATATCCACCAGACCTATATCCACCAGACTTATATCCACCAGACCTATATCCACCAGACCTATATCCACCAGACCTATATCCACCAGACTTATAGCCACCAGACTTATAGCCACCAGACTTATAGCCACCAGACCTATATCCACCAGACCTATATCCACCAGATTTATATCCACCAGACCTAAAGCAACCAGACTTATAGCCACCAGTTATAGCCACTAGAGTATAGCTATCACATCTATAGCCATCACAACTACAGCCACCAGTCAAATGCACCCACCAAAATAAGCGTGTAACATAAAAAGAAGATTTGAAACAATAAGAGCATTGTAGCTTGTCCAACTGCCTCAGGTGCCATGCTATAAATGTAGTTACCCGTTCACGACGTGCTGGCTAATGTGATAAAAAGAAAAGACTTCTGTGAGCTGCCTTGATATTTTTAGTCTTAATTAGCTGCATAGTTGCATAGCCACCCTTTTCTTAAATGCCCTCTTCGTGTTTGTACAGTGTTGTTTCCACAGAAATCTCCCCATCTGATATCATTCTGATCTCTGAGCAAGGCATGTCCATATCCGATCCCATGCAAATCTATGTGCTTTCCGGCTTCAAGAGTTCTTTATTAGTTTGTGTATTCCTTGATGTCCGGCTCTGAGATAGATGTGTCCATTCTTACTTTGGTGTACGTTGTGTGTAAAGGTCAGGACAGCGACGTAAGCGATCGGCGTGTAGCCTAGCTCGATGACACGGCCAGCCATCAACACTTCCCATTTCTGAAGAGAGGATGTTGCTCAGGCCTGACAAGGCCCACTCTGTTTATGAATTCCTGAGGCCTGATACAGCCGGAGAGTCATGGAGTTCTCTGGAAGCAAGACAAGTGTGTGTTTGTGTGTGTGTGCACGCGTGTGTGGGTGGGGTTATATGAATGTTGTAGTGTGTTAAATGTGCATTTTATAAGTGACATTGCATGTACATGTGAATAGAAAGGGTGTGTATGTGTGTGTGTGTGGTGGAGGCTGTAAATCACCCTAATCAATTACGGGACACGCCATGTCATTTAGGACACGGTGTGGACACAGCTCTTCTGGTGGTGGGGGCGGCTGCAGGGGGGGGGGTGGCGGCGGTGTGGTCGAACAGCTGTCCCATGGTGTCTCGGACACGGCCATTACAAGTCACAGGGTTCCCAAAGAGAGGGAGCACATTGAACACTGATGTCTCACCACAGCTATGAATATCTGGCTTTCTACCAATGGAGGGAATCGCTGTCTCTCTCTGTTTGTGCGCGAGCCCTGATTTGGTGTTGTCAGTTTCACAGCTTCTTTGTCGGCAGCTGTCAATTACCTTTCCGCGGTCGCCGGAGGCGAGTCTCTCCGCACGGCACACTTAAGCGCTGGAATAAATGAGGACAAGAGAGAAAACTAACGTGGAAAGAGATAGGGGGTGTGGGGTGGGGGGGGTTCAGGGTTTGAAAGCGTGAAGGAGAACAACATGCAGTTGCGAGGCTGCGGCGCGGGGCTCTTAAAGGCGCAGTGCGGATCGGGACGCCATCGAGGGCCTTATCGGTCCATCGTGACACGGCCAGGGGAGCTGCAGTACATTAACGCCTGGCTGAGATAGTAAGTGTCTGCCTCGCGCTCCTCCACAATGCAGATAAGCCCCTGCCGAGGCAGCAATAGCACTAGTCGAATGTCACACGCGTCTCGCTGGCAGAGACGCCAGCCACGCACGCCAGCCATGCACGCCAGCCACGCACGCCCCTTATTTAGTGGAAGAGCAGGGAGAAGCAGAATGGGAGAAGAAAGGAAGAAAATAGGTAAGAGGTTGTAGAGTGAGACAGGCGGGTTAAAGAGGGAGGAGAGATTTAGCTTAGCATGCTCAGAGAAATGGCAAGGGGAGGGTTCAGATGGAATGAGCTGGGTCGGAGGGCCTAGGAAGGGCTGGTTGGAGGGGCTAAGTTGGAGGGGATAGGTTGGAGTGTATAGGTTGGAGGGGCTAAGTAGGAGGGGATCGGTTGGAGGGGTTAAGTAGGAGGGGATCGGTTGGAGGGGTTAAGTAGGAGGGAATAGGTTGGAGGGGCTAAGTTGGAGGGGATAGGTTGGAGGGGCTAAGTAGGAGGGGCTATGTTTGAGGGCATGGGGTTGGGTTGGAGTACTTGGTCCGGGTTAGTGGGCCAGGCTGGTCTTGAGGAGCTGGGTTGGAGGGCCTTGAAAGCCTTAGCTACACATTTTGAAGTTAGACCAAAAAACAGTTACTGTAATGTAGTCTGTAGCTGTGGAATCTAACAAGAACACTCCGGTTGCTTCGGGGGTTAATCCCATTCCCCAGGACAATTAGCACGGGACGTGCCCTCCTGTGTCTCGGAGGGCAAGCAGCCGGCTACCGCACAAACCGACGGTGAGGTTTCTATCGCCTTGTCCCCACCTCGGTCCCCAGATGAGAACCTGCTGTCTGCTCCCTATTCACCCGGGTGCAAGTCACCATAACAGCCAGCCGGGGGCTTGTTTTTCACCGCACCGCCGCCTTGTTTGTGTGGTTATTTTGGTGGCTGAGCCGGGCCGGGTCTGCGCTGGGCTGAGCCCGGTCCCCTGTGGAGCTTCATCCTGCTCGCACACAATGCAAGGTGGTAGCTCTTCCTTGACACCGCACAGCCCCTCGTGGCTACGGGCCAGCCACTGCTGCTCGTTTGTTTATTCCATGGCTCTCGCGCAGTTTGCACAGGCGTGCACACGTGTTGGTTTGTGCCCTGCACTCTCGTGCTCGTGCGAATCCCTTAGGGTCCCGAAAAAAAAGAAAAAAGAAACGGCACAAATAAAGACGCTGACACGCAAGCAGCGCACACATTAATTGGGGGTGTGGGGGGGGGGGTTCTGGCCTCAGGCCCTCTGGGGGGTCTGTTTGTAAATTGAGAGTTTAAGGGGAAGCAGAGGCATCCAAACATCTAAACATGTCCTTTGGATCCAGTGGCCTTTGATGCCGGCTCCACCTCTCTGTTTCTCTCTCTCTGTCTCTCCCACACACAGAAGCCATTTTGACGCCTTCAGCGGCAGACAGAGAAAGAGCCGGTCTTAAGGTCTCCTCGGCTCACGCCTCTCCGAAGACCTCATTTGAAAATTAAAAGTGACGTCCTTCTTCCTGCCATATTTCATTCTTGTCCGTGTGCCCCCTTTTGAAATCAGGTTCCAGCTCTTTGAAATGGATACCGTATCCCTTGCTGTCCCAAACAAGTCACCGACTGCCCCCAAAAACTACAAGGAGAGTGCCCCTCCTAGAGCTGGTCTGAGTGGCTTGTTGCTCGTGTTAAGAAGTGTTGAAGGCTTTCAATGATTGGCTATCCATCATCCTGCGCATTTCCACAAGTCCAGGAATGCTTGTTATTGTCATCTTCTTGTGGTTTTATAATGTTTTTAAATCCATTCCTGTTTAAAATCACTGAAATAATTAAATTCTTTACAGAAATTACATGTTCTAGAAGCCAGGAGAAAGGATATTTAGAGAAGCTAAAGTAGCAGGAATATGTGATTTAGTTTCAGTTTCAATACTATGACTTTGAATTCCTTGCATTGCAATTCTACATATTATTAATATCTATGTTTGATTTTGAACAGTCATTATAGATTTGGAAAAGTACAAATTGCATTATTTGAGTATAGCATTTTAAAACACCAAAACAAAACAATTCACACGGAAAAAAATCATAAATTCCATTTAAATCAAACAAGTCGATTCATTAGGTTACCTGCACTTTTTATTGCGCACTATTACACTTTTACAGTTGAGTAGAGTCTGATTGTCAAACGTAAACAAACAAGAAATGAAACAAGCGAATGCTTTGCTCTTTGACTACGCTGCTAAGGCATGTTAAGCGTAATGCAGAACGTCTGGTGGAGTACAGTGAAGATGACACTGGTTTTCCTGCGACAGTTGAAGACAGGCAGGCGGACTGAGATGTAATACGCGGTGGTATGAGGAAGTGGTCGGAGTGCTTGTGGGATGAGGTCGGGGCACTGCGGTGGACCTGGCTTTAACCTCTCTATCCCTTTGTTCGGTATCCACCTATCATGCTGTGCTGAGGATGTGAGAGCGTGTGTGTGTGTGTGTGTGTGTGTGTGGGTGGGTGTGTTTGCTGGTAGGTTATTCTGTGTGTGTGTGTGTGTTTGTGTGTGGGTGTGTTTGCTGGTAGGTTATTATGTGTGTGTGTGTGTGTGTGTGTGTGTGTGTGTTTGTGTGTGGGTGTGTTTGCTGGTAGGTTGTTCTGTGTGTGTGTGTTTGTGTGTGGGTGTGTTTGCTGGTAGGTTATTATGTGTGTGTGTGTTTGTGTGTGGGTGTGTTTGCTGGTAGGTTATTATGTGTGTGTGTGTGTTTGTGTGTGGGTGTGTTTGCTGGTAGGTTATTATGTGTGTGTGTGTGTGTGTGTGTGGGTGGGTGTTTGCTGGTAGGTTATTATGTGTGTGTGTGTGTGTGTGTGGGTGGGTGTTTGCTGGTAGGTTATTCTTGGTGTGTGTGTTTGTGTGTGGGTGTGTTTGCTGGTAGGTTGTTCTGTGTGTTTGTGTGGGTGTGTTTGCTGGTAGGTTGTTCTGTGTGTGTGTGTGTGTGTGTGTGTGGGTGTGTTTCCTGGTAGGTTATTCTGTGTGGGTGTGTTTGCTGGTAGGTTGTTCTGTGTGTGTGTGTGTGTGTGTGTGTGTGTGTGTGTGTTTCCTGGTAGGTTATTCTGTGTGTGTGTGTGTTTGTGTGTGGGTGTGTTTGCTGGTAGGTTGTTCTGTGTGTGTGTCTGTGTGTGTGTGTGCATGTATGTTCTACGTTATGTGGCACCCAACAGCCGTGATGTCTCGATCAGCGGTGTCTTAATTACGCATCCTGTTTACAACCTATTGTGTTTCATTTCAGCACGTAGCAACCCCTCCCCCCTCTCTCCCCCCGGCCCTCCCCCGTCTCTCTTCCAGCCCTCCCCTCCTCTCTGCCTCTCTTCCCTGGCCGCGTGTGAATGCTGCTCTGCTGTTCATGCTAGCCCCTCAGCCACCTCTCTGGGCCAAAGCCATCCTTCTCTCTGGCTAGCGTAGCGTAGGCTAGCTCGACGTAGCCTGGCCTCCCCGTGTGGACGTCATTCTGTCGTTTACTTACAGGACGTCGATTCGTTTTAACGTCATTTCCACATGCAACCGAATAAATGTCACTGTGTCACTGGAATTTGTTTTAAAGTTGGGTGGGTAAAAGAAAACAACACGGAATTCCTTTACGTCAGTGAGTTTTTGGCGAAAGGCTGTCCGTTTTCCACAATCATTCAAATCATTATTATTGTTTGCTGAAATGGCATGGAAGAAATGTTTCTTCGCGTTTATTCCAAGGGTTTTTACCCAGGGTTCATGTCATCCTGGAGTAAGTCTGTAAGAGGGGTTATGGGATTACGTACAAACGTACACATATGCACAACACTCATTCGAACCACCGTTTATGGATTTTGGTTTCGCAAACAATTGTCTTGAAATCAGCAGCATGTTTATTGCATGTAATTCAAGCTCAGGGGGTTCTGTTAATAACATGCATGTGGATTGGATGCATGGTGAGCGATCTGGAATATAGGCATTTGTGGGGAAATAGAGGAGGGCATAATGTGAACGTCTGGGTTAAAGGCTCATTAAGTTGGCCTACATGGCTTTCCACTGTAAATAGTCAAATATTTCTTAATGACATCCAGGGGAATGGCATTGATATGCATGTGAACTCTGGACCCCCAAGCCTCGGCACTCTGCTTTTCATTAATATCAAGTGATTGAGCGGAACATTAGCAGATAAAGCGCAGAATAAGATGACATACAGTATATACCACGGATGGCGGAATTAAAGCATAATGCAATCACTCGGCCTCGCCTACAGAGGCCTTGCCGTCAGAAAGGGTGACATTTTGATTTCCGACGTCTTCGGCTCAGGGGCCGGGTTGGACGTGGCGAGCAATTCGTCTTTTAAGTGGCGAGATTGTTAAGTGATTGTCGGGGGTATCCCACCGCCCCAGTCGACGTTAACAGTCGCCCGCACTCAGGAAGTGAGCAGGCTCTGACAAAAACTGGGGGGGCGGGGTCAGTGTCTCTTTAAAGTCTCAGTCCGGCTGGTTATTTTCAGAAGCAGCTGAGAGCCCATCACTTTTTATTAGCTTAATAAATCACCTTTGTTGTCAATCAAGCCGCAGAGAATAATTGGATATGGTTGAAGCCTTGCGTGATGGATTATAAATCATTCAAGATTAAATTAAAAGATAATGCACAAACTTAATGGTTTGTGTTTTGCAGTCTAAATTGCCTCGGAGCAGTGCTGTTTTCCAGCTTTATTGCTTGCAGTTTTTCTTTCCTCCAAAACCCTACCCATACCAGACCTTTTATCGTTCAATGGCCCAGCTGAAGTTTACCACTGCGGTTGGTTGGGTATGGCTGTTTTTTGGTTTTTTTCTGTGTGGTGTGTGTGTGTGTGTGTACAGTCATGTTGACATGAGTGTTTTGTCGGTCACGCCTCTCGTCCAGCCCACAGGTCGACCCCCCCACCCCCCTGAATGCCGCCCGGCTTTTTAAATTTAGCCCAGGCAATATCCAAAGCAATCAGACGCACGCAACCCTATCTGGAGCGCCGTCCAGCGACTGAATGGGAATAAACAAACATGTCTGCATTAGGCTGCGGTGGGGCCGAGGAGCGCCCCGGCAGATTAGACCTGACACCGCCTCAAACAAGCACAGCATCCCAGACCCACCTCTCAGGTGTTGCACCTCTCTCTCTATCTATCGCTCCCTCTCCACCTTCGCGCAAATAGAGGAAGCGCCCACCCAAAAAGCGAAAGAGACAAGAGCGCGCATTTGTGTGTGTGTGAAAGCTAGAGTGTAAAGAAAGAGAGGGAGGTGGAGAGCGAAGGCTACATCGTCCACATTAGCGGCAGAACCGACCCTCTATTTGCCCCTCCGTCCTTTTCCGTTCTGACAGAGCCGGCATTATCATAATCGTCTCCCGTAGATGACGGGACGTTAAAGCGATGCTGTCGTTTTATTTACGGGCGGGTCGTCCCGCGCCTCCCCCGTGGCCCCCGACGCTAAGTTCCCGGGCGAGCCCATCCGAGTAGGTCAAATGACATCTTTTGATCAGGGCTGTCTAAAGAGATCAGAGGAGATTGGCAGGTAATGGATACCCGGTGACAAACCAAATCTAGAGCGGAGCTGGGAGCAGGGAACTAGCGCCGAGCCGGCTGCCACTTCCCCATTAGGGCGCCCCCCCCCACCCCACTCACAGGGACGACAGACTGACATCTCCACAGACCACCTAAATCACAGTGCCGGGCAGTCTTAACACTGGGTATTATGGGTTGGAAATAGCTATTATTTCCCCTCTAACATTTTTGTTAGGGTCTGTGTGTGTCCCTGTGCACGTCCCTTTGTGTGTGTGTGTGTGTGTGTGTGTGTGTGTAAGACAGAGGCTTGTATACAACATTCCGCTCGATGTTGTGTATTTTCCTTTTGTCTAACCTATGTCATCCTTTGAGTTTGCAGTTCTCTGTATGTGTGTATTCATATCCAGTGTTTGAGTCATTAGTGTGTGTGTATTCATATGGGTGTATCGTTAGTAAGTGTGTGTGTGTGTGTGGATAGACACTCCATGTCTGCAGAGAGAGAACAGCCATGCCCCAGGGACCGCAGCAAGCCAGATCTGTTCTCTCCCATTACCCAGCACTCTCTCTAATGGGCGAGCGACACAGTCCTGTGATTCTCTTCTGAGTGGAGCGGGGGGGGAGGGGGGCCCACGCAGAACGCCGACAGAGGCCCGAACGAGAAACGGGGGTTGGGGGGGGCAAGAGCAGAAACGATGTATCCAACTCAGCTAACCCACACCCCCCCCCCACCCCACTCCCAGCCCCCCCAAAACCCCCCACTCCCCTTGGGAACGCCGGCCGTGACCTCTGGTTGCCCCGCGCTTCAGGAATGTGACTGCTCCGAGTGGTGCCCATCTGAATGAGAAAGGCCAGGCTGGCGGATAATTTGCTCGAGATCATCGTCCCGGCTTGATAATAGCGAGCGCGCTGTCTGTTAGCGGGCCGTTTCCAGCCGCGCTGAAAGACACGCTGACGCGCAGCTCATAAGCCCCCCACTCCCCACCCCCACACACAGACACACACACACAGACACACACACAAAGCCCACATCTAAATGTCAGGGGGTGATTCCACCGGCCGCCGTCCCATGGAGGGAGCATCAGACGGCGGCAATAGATGTTTAGGAAGTCAATTATCATACCCCCCCGGGGCGTAGTACAGTCCACTGGCAGACTGTATGGATATGAATGGGCCCCCTTTCAGCGGGAATGTTTAATATATGATCACGTTCCCTGTGAACCAGTAGTTTGTGCATTGGGAGCTCCAGATACAGGCTGTCATTGATGTTGGCTCAGCATTCAGAAAATGCACCGGTGCCTGTCATGGCGGCAGTGTGAGTGTCAGTGCATGCGCTTGCGCGTCTGACTTGAACTTCAAACGTCTGGCGTGCTCCTCTCGGGTTTGCCGGCGGACATGACGGCGCTTCACGGTGAGCCGGTGTGGTCGGTCCGGAGCGGCGGAGCGGCGCATCGACGGCCGACCTTTCTGGGAGAGGGGTCATTAAAGGCCCGTGTGTAACTATCAGTAAACACGTCTCTTTTTGTCAACCGTTAACGTGTCTGAAAGTCTGGTTGGGTGCGGCGTATTTGTGCGGTGGAGGAGGCGTTGGTGGGGCTGTGGGGTGTCAAGGCGCGGGGATGGCGTCCCAGGCAGGCAAGCAGGCACACAGGCGGATACGCTGTCAGACTCTCCAGCTGAGTGGCATGAGCAGCCGATTAGCCGTGCTCGCACCCGTGTTCATGCATAATCTGGCAGTTCCACCGGGCCCCCCCCTTCCCCGTTACCTAACCTCTTCTATCTCCCTAATCCACCCTCAGTCAGACATACTGCAAATATACACAGCCCCCGCCCTGCCGTCCCACAGCCAGGCATCGGCCAGCACGCCAGGACAATGTGTATGCAAATGAACGGGTCAGGACCCCGGGTCCTTTTCGGGGTATGTTCGATAAGGGACCCACCTCAGATTCTTCTGCATTCTCTCTCGCTCAGTCTCTCGCCTCCCTGTTTCTCTCTCCCATCTGTTTGGTTCTCACTCATTGTCTCTGTGTCTTCCTCTGCTGCGTTGCTGTTTTAATCCATCCCGATAGGGCCCCGGTGGTCTTGGGCTGTGCGGAGATAGCCAGGTGGGTGGTTAGAGTAGCCTTTCCTTTCAGAGGGAGCATTTGCTTGTAGCCTTGGAGAATCGGCCTCCATTCGTCAGGCGTCTGGGTCGATGGGGCGTCTCTCTACGAATCGATGGCACGCCTCGGCGATCCCTCGCCTCCACCCCTCCCTGAACTCCGATCGCTTGCTCCGGCTCCGGCCAGCAATGCCCCCTTAGCATCTCACGGCCACACACACACACACACACACACACACGGAAGAACCAACAATAAAATAAGGCATCCACAACTATTTGTCAGTGCATGTCAAATTGCAATAATTAAGCATTATTGATCCCAGATTCAATTAAGTTCATTAACGTGGGTCATGGTTGGATCTAATCAGCGGAGGATCTGTGTGGAGGAGAGGGGAGGGACCATGACAAGGTCCAGCTCCACCTCCTGCACTCCCCTATCGCACTGGCAGTGTATGCTTGAAGCTACTAGCCGTTCCCCATCTCTAATCAACTTTCATCACACACACACACATGTTTTAATGTCCTTGTGGCGACCAGGAGTATGAATATGTACTTTCTCTGTACCCTAACTTTAACCGTAACAATAATAATCTAGCTTTCATGCCTACACTTAATCGAAGTCACCGATCCTTAGCACTATCCCTATTGCCTAACCCTAATACTAACCATTATTCTAACTGTGACCCTAATTATACCCTAAACCAGAAAATGACTTTATCCTTATGGGCACCGGCTGAAAGGTCCTGGTGGGGGCTGAATGGTCAAGTTTTACTGTAAACCCGGATCACATGCATACACACGCAGAGAGAGTGTCATACATTCCACACTTCCACTCATAAACATTTGTGTAAACATACTGTAGTAGAAAACCAGGGAAGATCATGTGTCTGTGAAGTTGTTGGTAGGGATGATAAACTGTTTCCCTGCTGCCTTTTTTATTGGCCACAATGACCCCTCAATGTTTGTATTGACTTGTATACAGTATAGTTAACCAGAATTGACCATGTATGGAAATAATGTTTTCTGAATAATTTACTCCTAATATATAACAGAAATGGATGAAATTTGTGAAAGGATCTGCAACAATTGTGAGGAACAAATCATTGGAATTTTAAATGAATCGATGATACTTCGGGTTAAGATTTACAGTCTAATACAATCTACACTAATTTACGTTTGTAACTAACTTGATATCCCATGGACAAGACACAGAAGTGGAATACATTGTGGGTTCAGTCCTGGATTGTTTGAATATGGAATCCTTTTGATACAGATGAATTAGTTATGTTGATAAGTACACCAATCTCTCTACGATCTGAGGTTCCAATCCCAAAAGCACACATCTCTCCCCCATTTCAAAGGGCCTTTCTCACCGGGTCTCCTCTCTTGATATCCCTCTGAAAATGAGATCAAACTCCTCTCTTCCTCTCTGCTGCCAATTAATTCAGGTTATTTTCCCTCTCTCTCTCTGTTCCTCGCCACCCATCCCTTTTTCTAATTAAAAGAGCACCTGCGTGGCGAAGCGCTCGGCCCTGGCTGCACCCAGCAGCCTGAGAGTGCCCAGGGCTGAAAACTCAATATTGGAACAGATATCCACGGCCACTTTAGGGGCCCTGTGGCCTGGCGCCCATCCAGAGGCGAGATGCTCCCTGTGTGGCCTCAGTTTTGAGGTCTTTCCAAGACCTTCCTCCCTGCCTGGCGCCACCCCCCCCCCCTCCCCCCCTGCCCCACCTCCACCATCTATTTCTGTCTTTTACTCTCCAGCTACCGCTATGCGTCGGGCCTGGGGCTAAGAGCTGAGGTGAAGGTAGTCTCCGTGTACCGTATGTGTTGGGTTCCGTGTCAGTCACGTGCCACACGCCCACGCGAACCTCACCGAATGCCATTTGCGTGGTCGCAACCCCTTTCTCTTTCGGTGTCCCTGTCCGTCTGAGGCGCGCGCGCGCTCACTCGTTTCTGCCAGGCTGGAGTCAGTTCTGTCAGGTTCAAGGTTAGCGAAGGTTTCTGTTTCGGCTCGTTTGTTCGTTAGAGAGGGCAAAGCCAGGTTTGGTGGAACAATGTCTTGGCACCGGCACAGATATCCGTGTATTATTTCAGCCTCTTGCTCTGCTTTCAGTTGAACGTTTTTATTACATTTAAATCAGTGTTGTAATGATGTTTAAGGTGAACTAGGCATTTATATTTAGTACAGCGACAGAGGTTTCACTGAAGATTTATGGGCTTAGGTGTAAAAATGTCTGTACCGTATGCCCCCCTCCTCTCTGCGTGTTTTAATTACATTTAACAGCTTTAAGTCCAGCTTGTATTTTGAGGAGAGAGATTTCACATGGGTGTTTGGCCTTGATGTGAGTGCTGTTCTGACTGCTTCCCGAGCACAGGCATTGTTCTCTTAAACAGCTGTCGTTTTGGTTGATTCAGAACAGATGGCACTCTGCATGTACATGTGTGTGCTTGAGCCTGGGCATGCAGGCGTGTGTTCTTGAATCTGTGTGTGTGTGTGTCTCTGTGTGTGTTTATACTGCACGATCAGGGTCGCCTGTTACGCTGTGTGGAATTGGATTACATTATAAGATATCCACCCTTTTAGCTACTCAGTGTTTCAATTGTGCTTTTTCCAAACAAGATTGTCGTCGCATCTGTTCACAAAATGTCAGGTGTCCCTTATAGGTAATCCGTCTGTGTTGTTCAATGGATACAACAATCATCGTCAGGACCCTTGTGACAAGGATGAATCTCAACTATACTCTCAAGACATCTTTCAACCATTTCAGTCGCAATGTTCCCAAAATAATTGACGCGAGATTACCTTTCTTTGTTTTCCAGGTGTCGTACAGGCCTGTCAGTGTACTATATGTTCTATGAATTCACATGTATTAGCACACTCCACGTTACCCATTCCGACTGGCTGCGTGTTAATGTGTGATATTGAGCACTAAGCAGCCTGCTTGCTCAGCCGAAAGGCCGCAGAGACTGCCGGGAGGAAGAGGGTTTTCACTGCGGCACGGTGACGGGAGCTGCTGCGTGTTCCTGTGCATCTGTTTATCCCACGGCGTCACACTGCCAAAGGCAACAAAATGAACGCTGCTGACAATGACAGAGGTTTTCCCTGTGTCTGGGCTGATGCAGTGCTCACACCTTCGCTACCTCACAGAGACAGAAGTCTGCAGTAGCACTGTCGGCTGTGTGACATGGCTGGCAGGTTCTGGAGCTAGATACCCATTTCCAATGTTAAAAGATAGAACTGCACCATTCCAAGTGGCAGAAAATGCTAATACGTTACAGTCACTACACGTTCTGTCCGTTAAACTTTCTTACTATTACCCTGTATTATAATGAGTCGGAGAAGTGAAAAAAGCAACAGCATTGGCTGTAATAGTAAAGTTGGATAGCCATTTGAAAAAACAGTGTGCTGTTAGATTGATTCCAGTGTCCTGTGTGAAAGGCGATACATAGATATCTTCTAGTTAATGTTATGAGCATTGAGATCATTCCCATTCAAGTGACCTTTAAACCGTTGACAGATGATAGAATGTTTGCACTGACACACCGTGTTCAGTGTCATTCCTACCCTTCGTTTACATACCTGGACCTTGAGTGATGGGAAGTTAGGAATCAGGTGCAGCCAGGGAATGCAAAGAATGACCCCAGTGTCCCGTCTGCATTGCATCCTGGTCTCTAAGCCCAACTGTTTTCAGAAACCCTCCGTCACAAAATAGTACGTGCGTCTGCACAAAGCCAGAGAGTTCTTTTTTATTTGTATATTTACGTCTTACTGCAATACGCATTTTATTGTTTTAAACAGGAGGGATTTGAATATAAATTGAAAGCATACACTCCCGGCTAAACTGTAAATAATAACTAAACTTTCTAATCTTTTGTAATTGAAGCAAATGTATTTCTTTCTGAGAGATTTGTCGGTCGAAACGTACACAGATTCATTTTTATTTACGAGAAGGCGAGCCTATGGCGGGTAATGAGTGAAAATGCATGCTTAATTTAAATGGTGAGTGTGTCTGTTAGGAAATGCATTAGAGGCTGAAGAAGAAGCGTAAGACATATTAATTGACAGACAGGAACTGCTGTCTCGGAGGTTGATACAAGTAATTTATTACTTCAGAAACGAATGCCACCTCCAGAATGTGCTTCATTAATTTCAAATTTAGTTTTAATTTCAAGCTGTTGCCCCTTGAGAAGAATAAGGCGGCAAGTTGTGTTTGAAGAGACATTTTTTCCTCTCCCTCTTCTTCTCCCTGTCTTTCTCTGCAGTAAGAACAAAGGGGAGGGTGGTGGAAGTTTATTCCATTTGGAAACAACGTAAATGCAATGGGGAAGTGGAAATGGAATTACAGCAACAGTTTATGATATGAAGTAGTCTCGTCTATGATTGCTTTGTTTTCTCTAAAATGAAGAAAGAAAGAAAAAACATTTGGTGCTTTCTATTTCATCAGCTGTCTGATTTGCAAGGCATTGCAAAAATGCCACATTGGAGATCTTCATCGGTAGACATAGTGTGTAGTTTTAATAACAATCCTCTCCGTTTTTCTCTGTTTGCTCAGCGTACGCCCCTGAGGATGAGAAGGAGGCTGCCCTGCTCGATGAGGACCTGGAGGGGGAAGACTCGGCCGTGGAGGAGGAGCCTGCGGTCAAGTACATCTGCCAAGACAAGGACTTCCTTCTCAACGGTCGGCCTGCTTTCCACGATTCCCCGGTGGCTGACTTCTCCGGCCATGAGATGGACAATGAGTCTCACCTGAGCGAGTCCAGCGACCGCATGTCGGACTTTGAGAGTGCCTCCCTCAAAAACGAGGAGGTCGCCAAGGTTCCCCCGACATCCCCGTCGCCGTCTTCCTCCGTCATGTTGGCCACCGCCGTGGCCACTTCCGCTGAGGACGCCGCAACCACCGGGCCGGACAGCCTGGAGCAGATGAAGGCCATCTACACCAGCTTCCTGACCAACTCTTACTGGTCGTCCCTGAACCTCAACCTCACCCAGCCGCCCGCCGTGGAGAAACCCCCGCGGAGCCACAGTAGCAGCAGCAGCAGCAGCAGTAGCAGCAGTTGTGGCAGCAACGGCAACGGCTACGACTGGCACCAGTCCGCCGTGGCCAAGACGCTCCAGCAGGTCTCTCAGAACCAGAACCGGCTCAGTCACCCGGCGGCGGAGCAAAACAACCTGTTCAGCACCGTGCAGCTTTACCGGCAGAGCACCAAACTCTATGGCTCCATCTTCACGGGTGCCAGCAAGTTCCGCTGCAAGGACTGCAGTGCCGCCTACGACACGCTGGTCGGGCTGACCGTGCACATGAACGAGACGGGCCACTACCGAGATGACAACCACGAGACGGACAGCGAGGGCACCAAGCGCTGGTCCAAGCCGCGCAAGCGTTCTCTGCTGGAGATGGAGGGGAAAGAAGATGCGCAGAAGGTCCTGAAGTGTATGTACTGTGGACATTCGTTTGAGTCTCTGCAGGACCTCAGTGTCCACATGATTAAGACAAAACACTACCAGAAAGTACCTCTGAAGGAGCCAGTGACCCCCGTGGCAGCTAAGATCATCTCCTCTGCCCGGAAGAGAGCCCCCATTGAGCTTGACCTACCAAGCTCCCCAGACTCCAACGGGGGCACCCCCAGACCCTCACTAAATGACCCAAATGACCCTCTCCAGAAGGTATCCAACCCCTATATCACCCCGAATAACCGTTACGGACACCAGAATGGAGCCAGCTATGCGTGGCAGTTCGAGTCCAGGAAGTCCCAGATTCTGAAATGCATGGAGTGTGGCAGCTCCCACGACACACTGCAGGAGCTGACCGCTCATATGATGGTGACTGGTCATTTCATCAAGGTCACAAACTCTGCCATAAAGAAAGGCAAGCCCATCATGGAGTCCCCGTCGACACCTGTTCCCGTCGTTTCCGCCAGCGAGGAGAAGGTCCAGTCCGTTCCTCTGGCAGCCACAGCGTTCTCCCCGCCTCCCCCGCCCATACCTCCCCCATCTAGCGTCTCCCCTGCCATGACTGTGGAGATTAAGAAGGAGGAGAAGGAAGAGGAGTGCACAAAGGAAACCAGCAGCAGCCGCAAAGCCAGGAAGACCAGCGATGACGAGACGGAGGAGAAATTCGATATCTCTTCCAAATATTCCTATTTAACAGAAGAGGATTTAGAAGAGAGCCCTAAGGGTGGGTTTGACATCTTGAAGTCCCTGGAAAACACAGTGACATCCGCTATCAACAAAGCACAGAACGGTGCTCCCAGCTGGGGGGGCTACCCCAGCATCCACGCTGCCTACCAGCTGCCCAACATCATGAAGCTCTCCCTTGGTCACACAGGGAAGAGCTCACCTCTCAAGTACATGTTTCCTGGAGGCGAGATCCTTTCCCCAAATGCCAAAAACCAACCGCTGATCTCCCCTCCCAGTCATCAGACCTCTCCTCTCCCCAAAAACAACTTCCACGCCATGGAGGAGCTGGTCAAGAAGGTGACTGAGAAAGTAGCAAAAGTGGAGGAAAAAATGCGCGAGCCTAGTGTAAGGGCGTCCCCGCTGAGAAGAACCACGCCATCCCCCTGCAGCAGCGAGGCAGGGGAGTCAACCAGGGGCGATTCCCCCAAAGACAGGAGAGGGTCTAAAACCCCTGAGAGCATCGGAGGTGGCAGTCACAAAGAGTCTAATGGCGACACCAATATGAAGGATTCAGTGGAGAACGGGACAGAGTCCACTGTCAGATCCCCAATCTCCGCTTTGTGCAGCAGCACAGCCATCATTACCGACCACCCGCCAGAGCAGCCCTTCGTCAATCCTCTAAGTGCGCTTCAGTCAGTGATGAACGTCCACCTGGGTAAGGCAGCTAAACCTGCTTTACCCTCCCTGGACCCGATGAGTATGCTCTTCAAGATGAGCAACAGCTTGGCGGAGAAGGCTGCGGTTGCCGCTTCCACGCCGGCTCAGACCAAAAAAACCAACGAGCACTTGGACCGCTACTTCTACCACGTCAACAATGACCAGCCGATAGACCTGACCAAGGGCAAGACTGAAAAGAGTAGCTCTCTGGGTTCATCTACATCCACGCCCTCCTCGGTGTCCCCCTCCTCCACAGTCACAATGGCTAAGGCCTCATCCGCTGTGGCCTCCTTCATGTCCAACTCCCCGCTGCGTGAGAATGCCTTGTCCGACATTTCCGACATGCTGAGGAACCTCACCGAGAGTCAAGTCTCCAAGTCCTCCACGCCCACCAGCCTGTCGGAAAGGTCCGACATTGAGGGTGCCACCCAAGAGGAGCTAGAGGAGATCTCACCTGCCCAAAAGCGCAAGGGCCGGCAGTCCAACTGGAACCCCCAACACCTGCTCATTCTCCAGGCCCAGTTTGCATCCAGCCTTCGGCAGACTGGCGATGGGAAGTATGTGATGTCAGACCTGAGCCCTCAGGAGAGGATGCACATATCACGTTTCACAGGCCTCTCCATGACCACCATCAGCCACTGGCTGGCCAATGTCAAGTACCAGCTGAGGAGAACCGGCGGGACAAAGTTCTTAAAAAACCTGGACTCAGGCCATCCAGTGTTCTTCTGCAGCGACTGTGCTTCTCAGATTCGTTCCCCCTCAACTTACGTCAGCCACTTGGAGTCACACCTGGGCTTCAGGCTTAGAGACCTGACCAAACTTTCCGGAGAACAGCTCGTCAGCCAGATCTCACGTCACACCAAAAGCCTGTCTGAAAAACTGCTGTCCAACCACTCCCACTCCAACCCTCACCCCCTCTCTCATGCTCACTCCCCGTCTCCGTCTCCTGACGAGGATGGAAACGGCACCTCCTATCAGTGCAAGCTCTGCAACCGGACTTTTGCAAGCAAGCACGCGGTCAAGCTCCACCTGAGCAAGACCCATGGGAAATCCCCAGAGGATCATCTTATGTATGTCTGTGAGCTTGAGAAACAGTAGCACTAAGCTTTGGACATGCTGCACTCTCTCGCTCACTTACTCTCTTTGTCTTTAGCTTTCACAGACATTTATTTCCAAAAGGACTATTAAGTGATAAAACTGCACAAAGATGCCATACAACTACTGTTTAGTTTCGGCACATGGTTTTGATTTTCTTTAAGGTAGACTCACTCTGGCCCAAAAAGCATTTGTTTGTTTATATTCTCCTTTTTTTTTAAAGATGGTAATTTTTTAAATGTGCAGTGTTGAAGAAAGAGGTGCTGTAGTCACTGATGAAACTTATGAAGGTTTAAAAAAAGATTTTAAAATGAAGTGGTATGTATTTGCAAAGTTGTGTAAATTGGATTTGATTTCCTTATATTTTGGCATCCCTGAGATGCAATAAGCTGCATGCATAAATGAGACAGTTTAGTTATTTGGTAACTAAATCTGGTGCACTTTTCTTTTTTTCTCTTTCCCTCTCTCTCTTTTGGTTAATGTGATCTTTCCGTGCTGGTTTCAGCATCTGAAATTTAACCCTCTGAGTACGGCCAAGCACTTCTACCCCAACGATCCAAAACCCCTACCCAAACAAAAATATTTCAGATTGGAATCGACCAAGCTATTGTGTGGTTCATAAGATGCACAAGGAGAGTACTAGAGGTTAATTTCCAACACAGTCTCTAAACATACATTGTATGTGATGCAAAATCTAAATCTGAAGTCGTTTACTTTGTTTAATCAGGGGCCTTTATGAATTCAGGTCTATGTAAAAATGTATATAAAACATATATACTAATTCCTGTCTAAATTATGCATCATTTTTATATTTTTAATTTAAGAGGAGTATGACTATCTACTGGTGCACAATATATGAAGACATTAATGAAATTGTTTTGCACAATAGTTTTATAAATATGTTATTTAATCAAATGATATGAAAATAAGAGGGAAAAAAATTACAAAAATCTTTTATTTCAACCTCGTGCTCAAAGGGTTAAACCTCTAGTACAAGACAGTACATGTGCTGATATTTGAACATTAAAAGATGTTGTACAAAATATGTTACTTTATGAAGTAATGAAGATTTCCACATGTAACCTCTTATTTATAAGCGCCCTTGGTTGTTGTTTCATATTGTAGAATGCTTTTTTGATTGGTCGTTTCTTTTTTGTTCTGTCTGATTACTCTCCCACAATTCCTAACTGCAGCTTCATCTTTTTGGGATATGAAAGGTAACCATGGTTATCTCACCTCTGACTGACAGTTCTGCTACGTTTTTGGCAGTTAATTTGCTGAAGTAACTGACAGCTGCCAGTGTACGGAAATCGTATGTGTAAAATATTGGCATGTAAACAGCACAGACACTGTAGTGCATTCTGTGCCGTGTTTTTTTTCCGTTGTTGTTGTTGTTGACAATGAAGCACCCATTATATGACTTCATATAACCTTTTTTTCTACTCCAGCATTAAAACGAAACCGTTTTTTGCAATAACACTGCGTGTCATGGCTCACAATTATGTCGGCGCTGTGCGTTTTCTAATGAGCACATTAAACTGAAATTGTGTCAGCGTCTGGCTGTGATGAGTTCTAGACGAGGGTGCGGTGAGTGGCAGGGCCCTGTAGAAGCAGCCACACCATTATCCTGTTTGTCCACAAAGCTCTGTCTGGAGCGGGAATGGTCTCTGGGACATATCAGGAGCCACTATGCCAAGCCGCTGAGACAAAGACCACCCAAACACTGTACTGTGTATAACATGTCCATCAAGTATGTGTGTGTGTGTGTGTGTACCAATTCATTTTTTTTGCAATCTCCATTTAAATATGTAGGGCTACGTAAGAAAACATAAATAGAAACTGCATACTGAATGCTGAACTATATCTAAGCCGTCTGGCATTTCTATTCACAAACACAACAACATGTGAACTGAGATGCCCTTCCCCCTCCATCTCCTTGACTGGATGCAGCAGATAATTGCATAAACCCTGGCATTAGCTGTCTCATTTTCACCATTCACCATTCGCTGCTCTGTAATTAGCCCGGGCTTCCATTTTGAATGTACAGTAGATGTTGAAAACAAACAGGGGGAACACAGTTGTTTAAGCCTCATGGAGGGGAACAATGCAACCATGATGAGCTCATGACTTCCAAGTTCTATAAGCAGCAACAATTACGCAAATTCTATCAGTACAGTTAGGTAGTTAGTTACATACTTGGTCTATTGCCTCGCCGTGCATCAGGGCATTCATACCCGAGAGATAGAGAAGGAGGATTGCTTCTCAACTTCATCTTTTGTCCTTACAGTTTGTTTTCATCTTTTAGCTGCCGAATATGTTTCGCGTCAGGTCCTGTCAACGAAACTACCTCACAGATAAACTCCTACACACAGTTAAAGACCAACAACCGCGCACACATACACACACACACACACACACACAGACTCTCACACACTCCGGCAGCCAGGTAGAGCGACTTCATCCGTGGTGACAAGGTGCCGCTGTGTGTGAAAATGTCAGCCTTCACAGCCGTGTCTGACGTCTGGCGCCGTATTTAAGGCTCTCATTAGTCGCAAAGAAAATATGCGTGAAATTGAAGTGTAAGAAAGCCATTTTCTCTCCCCTCTCACATCCAGGGAGCGTAGAGTCGGCTGGGCTTATTAAGGTTCAAAACAGGCATGGAGGAGACAATGTGTAGCCAGAATACTCATATGCAGGCGCACAGACTCATGCACACTCGCACGCACGTGCACACACACTTATCCACTATGTATTCCTCACAATCTCTAGACTACAGGCTTCATGTCTGCAGATATGCGGTATGGATGTACTCAGTTTAAAATGAGTATCAAAAGAACAAATGTATGGAGGATTTCAAATAAAGGGCTTTTACATGATAGGACATTGGCTACGCCAAATATGAGAAGGAAACATCCGTATTTGATGAAAGAAATTCGCAGGCTCCAAAAAATATGCTATGGAAATGAACATTGTAATTATGTTTTGGAGATGTTGTTTTGTGCAAGCACATGCTGCCGCATTGTAACCAAAACAACGTCATCGTCCTGGCTGGAGCCTACATTACAACACGACCAATGTGCAACTTTAAGCTGCTCCCACTTGGATCCTTTATGTGGGGAGGTGTACTGCCGATTCAGATAGCTTTATCAGGTGTAACAATACGCCCTCGATGGATCCTCGGCACTATGAACTCAGTCAAAGCCCTAGAACAGGCTGACGCACACACACATACACATACCTGAACACAATGCAATGAAACTAATTCACAGCTATCAATTTAAACTTCTGAAGATGTTTTTATCTAGTCAAGGACTACGAATCCCCTCATTTCATTTCTTCAAATGAGTGTTACAAAACTGCAGGGCTACCCGTAACTCAAAATGGTTCCATGAAGTGAAGCACCATTTTTTGAAGTACTACAGTACCTCAGACTTGAAATCCTTCTGTTTTACACGATTGGGCTGTTGAGCTTCGGTGATTCAGGATGATATGCACATTTGTACACAAACATACAGGTTGCAAAATTGGATGTGAGCCTGACCTTAACAGATAGAAGGTCAACATTAGAAATGAGACATTTGTCCGGAGGGTTAAAGCATCTACATACTCTATGACTTGTAAATCATCCCACAGGGGCAAGGTGGAGCAGGGCTGGGTCTATATTTCTGTAATTTAGCAAACAGAGACACTCACAGGATTGACTTCAGATTTTACCAGCTCCATGTGGTCATCAAGCATTACCAGTGCAATTCTTTAACCAAGTGAACTAAATGGTTTAACCCATTGACTTTGACAGCAAAATGTGAATCCCTTTTATGTAATGTTTTGATTTTAAGCGTTTCCCAAACCTTCAGCTTTACAGTATCCATTCTGAATACATACCTTACCCTAAGCTTAACACCTAACCTTTACCCTAACCATCTTCATCCAAGGGCAAGGCTAATATTCCCTCATGGACAGTTTATTAGATACACCACCGCATTCAATAAAATTGATCGCTACTACAGACAGTCATGTGACAATGGCTGGCTAAATGAACCTGGCAGATAGACACTGAGGCATTTTGTTAATGTTCCATTGAACATTAGGCCCGAATGTATTCACTCCACTGTTGACCCAATGTTGTTTGCTGTCTGGAGATGTCTTTGAGCCTAAGGAACTACTTCAACCTGCGTTATTTGCCAATCATTCACTATTCTAACAACGTCTTCACCTTGGAACAAGCCCTGTTAGACATGTTAATTTAAGGAGGACCAGTAAATTCTCTCTCCCCACCACAAAAAAAAAAAAACACTAATGTGAAAAATACTGGCATGCGTCTAAATCATGGGCGTGTCCTGCTGACCTGACCGCTACCCCAGTCTGCGGAGAAAGGGGAGTGGATCGGGGGACGACAGGAAGGAGGGAGAGTGGAGCGATGGCTAGTTCTGCACCATCGTAGATCTTCCGGCCGTCACGTTACGAAGTATCTTAAAATAACGTGGGTGATGAATGTGCAATTTCCCTAATTTACGGGGCTGTAGTGTGCTCAGGGCTACATGCGGGATGGAAATCTTAAATGGGGCTTGAACAGCACTCCTCACAACAAGAAATCAATATGCCATGTAGCTAGGGAACTATCTCCTCTTGCAAAGGATCGTGCGGTTAATTTCCTCTAAACGCCACAAACATTGTTCACGCTTCCCCGCCGCAAAATATCATTGCACGCGTGCACACTCTTCTGTAGCAAATCGACCCCTGTGTTCTGCATTGCAAAACAGGGGCCGGACATCAGCTTTAGGTTACAGGTCAATCACACGAACACAGAATTACTTTTTTATTACAATAAATACCACACAAAAATATCATGATCAAAAACCTAATGTATATTTAATATAAGCCAAATGTATTACAATTCTGCCAGTAAAATCATTATTCTCTCAACTTTTGCAGGAGGATGAAATAGAGAGACACCAAAAAAATACACAAACATATACGCTCTGATAGTAACAATGCTGACAATTCTGCCCATACAATAACAGTGTTACTAATCATGTATATATATATATATTTATAAGTTCATCCCTTTCCCGGTTTCATCATCAACTGTATAAAAGGCCCTCTCGTCCCAATGAACTGGGAAGTGTTGAAGATCACAGCCAGCATTCCAATTTGGCAGTAGTGTAGTTTAATGGGTCAATACATGTCAGGGTATGTGAACCCACATGACCACTGTTAGTTTGGCCTGGCTAAAAATGTTCAGTACATGCTAAAGCTTTATTTATCTACAAGCTAATCCATTATAATTTGGCAGATAAAAGCATCCTTTGAAGGAGGATGAAATGGAGAGGGTTCACACTAAACGTATGCATATGCCCTCGCATATTCACCATGCTGACCTTATGATAATGTTGTCAATGCTTACTTGTGTGTATAGTGGAAGTTGAAGGGTTTATTATTGCTGCCGGAACGGTCAGCCGTGTTTTTAGTCATTGCATGGTGCAGGACTACTGTCACTTGGCATTTAATCTATAGAACAGTAAAGAACTGGAGCAGTTCGCCAATGCTTGTTTCTGTAATTCCTATATTTTTCTTCAGTGCTTGTTTCTGTAATTCATATATTTTTCTTCTAGATTCATTTTTGACCACTTTTTTTCTTGTATTAAGAGCAAAAGCACTTAGTTTACCATTGGATGAAAAGTAAAGCTTGTTTGTGTTCGACGGAACCACCGCAAATATAGTAGCACACAAGAGCCACTAACGAATGTAGTTTGTAGCTGCGACTGCTAGATACTAACACTTCTGTCTCACCATGAAAACAGGACAGTAAATTATGGACCCATGTTGACTAGATGTATGGGATGTTTTGAACAGCCAAAACAGGTCCTGGCTTGCCAAACGTATGCATAATGTATTGCCTAGATAAAAAGGGATTGTCTGTTCACTGTTGATTTTTGAATATAGCTTAGCTGATATCGATTTCTTTTCCAGCAGGTTCACAAGCCAAT
Source organism: Esox lucius (assembly GCF_011004845.1). Lineage (NCBI taxonomy): Eukaryota > Metazoa > Chordata > Actinopteri > Esociformes > Esocidae > Esox > Esox lucius. The sequence continues at coordinate 8,282,064 of NC_047570.1, forward strand.
GCCGTTATTGACATTCTTGACTAGGCTACTTGCCGATTGCTTTGAAGTGGACAAAACCATGGCCTTTATTGAGAGGTGTGGAGGCTATGCTCGATTGTATTAAAAAAAAGAAAAACATTTTTTTTTACATGCAAAGTTAACAAGCACCAAAAACCCATAACTGCTTTTTCCATGAACATAAGACCCATGTATGTCACAAATAGGCGGCTGCATAAAAATTCTTAACACAAACAAAAGCATTTCTGCTGAATCCAGCTTTTCAATTGCATAATCATTTGAAAACGGTAGAGCTTCAACATTGCCAACTTCCAATGTGTTAGGCACTAGCGCTGACCCAATGGCAGCAGATAAGAGCTTAAGAGGTTTTGTCTATAGTTGAGCCACTCATTACTTTCCCTAGTCCATTGTGATACTGTAGGGGTGGGCGATAAAACTATTCGAAACAACACTATCCCTTTCACAATGTCAACGAAAGGCCAAGCAGTGTTCTTCCGCAGTCCTCTATTTAATGGAGTTAAACAAACATGGGCCTAGCCCTGCTGACCTGTCACTCACCCTGTGACCCCTAGATAGGGGTTAGCTACTGGCAGTTGTCCGCCACCATACCAACTGATCTGAGATCTGTTCACAGGCTAAGCCTTTAGATATATTTGATTTTGAGTGAGTTTATTACCATTCTCTAAGTCACACCTCTAATGGACCATGTTAGGGCAGCACAATCAACAAAATCACCCCGTTAAACCTTAAGATGCTTGCTTTCTTTCCCTGAAGTGTTGTAAGTCTCACATTATAAAGCACAACAATATCAGTGGCTGATTTCAAATGTTATCCCTTACTGAAATAAATAATTTCAGTTTCAGGAAGATTATATCTGCTCCAAGCCTATGGAAACTATATTGAATATGTGCCTGACTTGTTGTTCTCGTGTTTCTTTAGATAAGATGTGATCTAGTTGGGTTTAGTTGGCTTTCTTCACAGATACACTTCTTACTGTTACAGCTCAGTGTGTTTTCTTTAAATAACGAACCTCCAAACACACAACTTCACGTCTCACTTAGAATGAACACAGTGCTTATTCTTTTATATTAACTGCTGTTGTTCCAAATGTCATCACTGTCATCGTAGTTTACTACAGAGTTGGGACCAAGTCATTGTAAGTCTCAAGTCATACCATTCATGTCCCAAGTCAAGACCAACAAGTCACAAGTCAATTCTCAAGTCCAAAACTTTGAGTTTTGAGTAAACAAAACATAAACAAGTCATAATGTGCTCTTCACCCAATCTTATATTAATTTCATATTTTTAACCAGAGTAATAGATACTATATTACATTTATGCAAATCATAAATGTTTTTTTAAATATATACACATTTCCATGGAAGTACATGGGCAGCCATGAGAAAGAACACATCAATATGATCATGAAAAAAACCAAATACTGTAGTGCTCTCTCTCTCGCTCCAGATATACTCAAGACACTTAAAACAATCCTGCCATTAAGTTATCATCATTTATATAAAGGCACATCAAAACAACCGCTACTGAACTTCAAGTAGGCCAACAATTTGAACAACAATCGAGGATCACGATGTGGCTCAATCAGGCGATGTAGGCTTGTACACAAACACCCAGCCTTAACACACGCACACACACACACACACGCACACACACCCTCTGTGTGTGGTTACAGTAGGCTAACGTATGTCACTGGTTATAGAAATAGTAACGTCTGGCAGGATGGGCTCTGTCTGAATTCACCCGCCCATGTTCCTCCATACTACCACGCACAAATATTTTTCTGCTGCCGCAATTTGATTGGCTGTAGTCGAATTCAAGCTGTAATCCGTTAAATGAAGAATTGATGAGCTGCACACTTTTCTTTTTTAAATAGCAATATTTTTAATATTTGGGTTTGGGGAGGGTTTCAAGTCAGTTCGAGCCAAAAGGCTCAAGTCCAAGTCCTGAGACATTGGTGTTAAAGTCAAAGTTGAGTTGCAAGTCTTTGGTTTTGTCAAGTGGAGTCTGAAGTCATATTTGTGACTCCAGTCTGACTCGAGTCCCAGTCATGTTTACTCGAGTCCACACACGGCAGATGCTTTCTGCAGCTTGTTTAGGATTTTGGTAGTAATTCGTACTCTAGCTGACCATTACACTTCATGGAGCCATTTTAAATGAGGAGCCGTTTAGATGAAGGACGAATCCTTTTATCTGTGAAGTGGATCTTTAAGTGGCTATTGTTCCTATCATTCTCAGTGGTCACGACGTCTGGGTTCAGTTCTCAGGAGCTCGTTCTGCCGTGCCAGTGTGTGGAAGCCGTTCGCTCTCGGCCGTCCTATGAGGAAATATCTTCCCTGGTCAGGGGTCACACAGCCAAAGCTAGGCGATAAGGGAAAGCTCTTAGGACCATTTAGAATGCGTCCGATAGTCCCATCTCGCCCTGCGGACTGGTGTCCATCTCCATGGATTATTCCAGTGGATGTTCAGGGCTAGCACACTGAGTCAGACACAACCCACCCTTCCCCTAAGGAGCTAATAGAAAAAACGTTATTACGGGGTCAGATTCACAACCCCACTCAGTATGAACAGTCATGTTTTTCTTTTAATAGCTGAAGCGCAGATGCCCCGGAGGTGTCTCGATCTTCACTGAGATTGCGCCAATAGCACAAACAGAAATGGAAGACTGTTTCAACGCACAGCAATACGGTGGCGCTTGTCGATCTTAATACCTTAATGCCCCAGCAAAACGAATGTCAGTAGATCTATCCCACGTTCGATACGATTTGCTCCCAGGCATAAGTTGCATTCATTTCATTTAAATTTCCCGAAAGGGAACATGATGACTGTTTTTGGGATGACGTGTTTTGCCAAGATTGCAACACATTTCTGATGACTATCAAATAACATAAAACACGACATTGTCATGTGAACGCCGTACCACAGTGATATTGCACTGGTATGGTAATATCAAAGGGAGCGGCATCGGATGGGAATAATGTGACTGGTGGATTTGGTGATCTCCACGTAACTTCAGCGGTTAAACCGGGTGGGGTGGTTCCCGCTCAAATCAGAGATTCTCTCTATGGCTGAGCTCCAGGGATGACACCCGCTCACCAGTCCTCTTAAAGCTCATTAACACGCTTAAATTATTTCCTCCCACAAGCACCTTAATTAATACACACATCCAGACCACGTCTGGTCGCACAAATTGATTACAACATCAGACCCGGTGTCTGCAGTCCTCATCAGCTCCACGTGCAACAAAGGGCGAGCGATCTTGGATGGGCTCACAGGCTTGGAATTATGTAGAAAGCAATTTACATATGCCAGACATTTTTATGATATAACCGGTTCTGCTTTTCCACAATCCCATGCTAATGGACGATGGGAGTTAATGTATGCACACACACCAAACAAAGGAGTGCAGTAATCACCCCATCTTTCCCACAGAAGTCTTCACTAGTGCTATGGCGCTGCTCAGGCTGTGTAATTTCAGGCTTGGCCTCAATCACTGGCATTACACGTAATTTGAGTCCTGAAGGGGTTAATTAAGGGCTGAGATAAAATCCTAAATTAATTGGCTCATGTCTGAATAAGAAGAAAATCTTGGCGTTTCCGTACATTAAAACAGGTTTGCCACCATTTAATTGCCATGGACATGTAAATAGAACTGTAATAATGGAAGGGTGAACTAACACCATGCTAGAAAAATCTACGACACCTAGAGGAAATGATGATGAAGGATGTTTTTTTTGTATTTTTAAATGGGGTCAGTTTGTTTAAATCTCTGTTTGAAAAAGACACTTGGGACACAGGAGAAGAGACGGGGAGCGGTAGGTGTGTGCATAGGGAAGGAACTTCTTCAGTGTGGGTATTTCTTTTTTTTAAGGGAAGGTGCAGTGACGGCCGTCACGCCTCAGTGCCCATGAAACAGAGTCGGCAAAAAGCTGAAGGAGTGCTCTCCTCCTGAAAGGCTCATCAGGAGTTGTCATCGCTCTAATGAATATCATTTAAATTGCTTTGTATATCAGAGTGAGTTTGGATGTCGATTTAATTTGCGCATGTGTTTGAGTTCTTCTGCTCGGCTAGGCGAACGGAGAGCGCTAGACTAATGAAAGGAGAGCCGGGGTGACAGCGTGATGAGACTCGACCCAATCAGATGGGTTTGAAAGGAAATTCTGACAAGCCGGAGAATAAAACACACACATACACAGAGTGCACATTTTGGGAAGTAACTGCAGAGCAGTTGGTGTTATCAAGGCTCCCAGTGCATTGTGGGAGTGGGAGCATTGCTCCTGTTCTAATTTGCAGATTTCACTGTTTGTGGGGTGGGCTAATGAACGTCAGGGAGCATCCCAGAGCTAGGGATATGTAAAATAAAACCAAAAGTATTTCCTGTGGAGGTATCATCTGCGGTTTTAAGCATGGCCTTATCAAAATGAAATTACAATATATGCTGATAGTGTATTTCAAAACCTCCCTTCCCATCGTCCTTTCCCTCCCCCTTCATGTGTGCGTACAGTACTTCCACTTCTGGCTGTAAGCCGTGAAATATTACAACCTTTTCCAAAGCAAAAGATATAAATCCATATTGAGGAATTGCAAAAACAGCACAAAGCATTTCCAGCCAAGGCGGGATCTAGTGAGGCGCTTATGATTTAGCATTGCAGGTGTATCTGGAACTGGGAGCGGCAACAGACAGAACCATGTCCGCACACCTTATTCCTCCCCCAGCACTTACATATGTAACGTGTGTTTAATTACAATTACCCTGGGTATTTAATCAAGTCAAACCCAATTATGAATCACCACTTACCAATTAATATAATCAATTAGACATTCATGCTTGTCATTTCTACGTCGTGTCACAGATGTGGAATGTGTACGGCGAATTCACCACATTATCATAGTCATCATGGTCATGGAAGAAAGAGGGGAGCGGGTTAATCAATCATAGGTTTAACGGCTCTAGTGCTTGCTTTAATGCGCTAGCCTGTAGATGTAACTGGCTATGGCTGTCACTATCCACACCTGGCTTCTTTTGACCCTTCTGCACCCAAGCAGAAGCTAAACTGGTGCGTGGTAAAAAAAAAAAAGAAAAAAAGAAGAAGAAAAAGATAAAAAGAAAATATACACTGGAGTGAAAGCTGTCGTCTGAAAAAACTTTCTTGGGTTAGCACTAAAAAAACGGACTGCAAGTATCAACGGAGCCCAGGGGAGAGGCAGCGTACCGGACAGGCCACGCAAGTTAAACAGACACACATAATAGGATATTACACTTTAACGACTGCATATTCATTCCAATCATCTGGGAAAGAAATGACCAAAACTTCAGTCTCCAAAATTTCATTGGTGTCGCATTGGAAAGGTGGAATTTATGGGGCCTTTTGTTAAAAGGGTATATGCTGAGCAGGAAAGTTCTCCAGGCCTGTTACTGAGACTGCTCATGACATATGTCTTCATTTGAGAGACCTCAGCTCATGCCAGGGTGGAACTTTTATTGGCAGTGCCTTGCTTCCCCCCCGAGTGCTATAACTGTTGCACAGGAAATAAAGAATAAATGCCAAGAAACTTCCTAATGCTACGAGTGGTTTCATTACTTTGACACTGGTCTAATGTGGGGAAGGTGGAGGAGGTGAAGGTCCACATACAATAGGATCATTCCACACTTGTGTTACTGTATTTTTGGAGACATACACACATCAACTCTCTGTCTATGTTTTTGACGCAGGCTACACTGAATTACTATACAACCCTTACCAGACAGTTAACTGTGGAGCATGCGGATATTTACAGATAGAAATCTATTACTTCAGGCAATCCTGGTGAGACGCTGCCCTGAAACCTTCCCTGAACTTACCTTTAATAAGGCAGAGCAATCAGAGAAGGATAAGAAATGAAATCTCATTGGAAGAATCTGCAGGCAGCTGATCTGATGATGAGATGAGAGGTTCATGACGAGGTTAGGTCAGGAAGATCTCTCCCCTTAACTAACCTGCATCTTGACAAGGCAATCAAGCCCCCCGGAGCGTAATTAAATGATAAGTTCATATTTGAGGGACAATTGTGTGGCGTCGGCGCAGTTGTCACCGCACTCTCCGGCGTGATGAATACCCTTATTAGCAGCCACGGTGCACTTTGTCAGGGAGGGCTGAACGGAGGAACCCGGGATGAGCCTCCCCCAGCTAACCGCCCACACGACTTGGCGAATCGCTACCCCCAAACCCGCTCCCCCCTAATAGTCAGCACCCTTGTGATCGCTTAAGATACTGTATCCTCGGAAAGGGCAGCTGGAGGTAAACACTGTCGCATGAGGGAACGTGCTCCTGTAAATCAACTAAAGATGATGTAAGCGCGCGCTGAACTGTTTGATATGCAAACGGCTTTCCTATGCAAAGCCGGCAGCTTAGATGCACCAGCGTAACTGAGGCCCAGGTGAATTTAGCTCCGGTGCGCCAGTTGTCAGACACCCAATTGGACAGAGGTATGGGAATAGTTAGCGATGTTTGGCTGCAGTATTTGCCCTGTGCTTTTCTTCCATTCTGTTCGTACGGGGGATCATCTTTGTAAAGGCGGGCAGATATACCCAGCCGTTGAAAGGTGAGTAAACATTACACTATGGCCCCATTGAAAAAACAGAGGAGTTTTTTTTCTCTCCCCCGTCTCTGTAAAATCCCCTCCCTTCCCTTTGAACGGCACATCTTTAAGTCCCATTTTGCTTTAATCCTGCGTGGTGTGGCAGTGGCAGCAGCTCGGCAGGACTCCATTGTGACACTCTCATTGTGTCTGGAGCATAAAGCGGCCTCTGTTGTCTAGCCAGCTTCCCCCTCCAAACACAGCTTGTGTTTTCAATGGATACTTCCCTCGCTTAAAGAAAATAAACCTGCAGCCTTTGACAGCATCCTCAACTGTACTGGGAGAGGGAGAAGCGCGGCTGGACTAACCTGAAGTAAGGGGAAGCACAGTGTGTGAAGGAGGCGAACTCGGACGGGATAGCTTCAGCCAAAGAAAACCAAAAGCAAGAGTGAAAACCAAAGCCACACTTATGAGTCAGTCTGAATATTTACATTTTAATGTATGTTTTGTATTTGATGACAGGAGCTTATACGCAACTAACTTATTTTTTGAGCACTGAATAGAAATGGAATATGTAACTCATATATAAACTGTATATTAAAACCCTGATACTCTTTTCTTCAGAAGTTCGGCTCCTGAACGACTGGTAATAAAGTATGCTCGACTTCAGGTTGTGTTAATAAATCAGACCGGAGGAGAACCTAGTTAAATTGAACCTTTATATAACTTCTGTCTAAAGGTCACTTCTTATTTTTTGGAGGTAATTTAAAGATCAGAATTCTCAGTGTTTCCATACAACACATCAATTCTGTCTCCAGAAGCAGCATGAGGTGATCCTTTTAATCACTCTTAAGCACCATATGATTTCATAACGTCTGTTAAAATGTCTGGGCTACATCCAAATCTACATACTAAATAGTGATACATTTTCCATTTTCCCTTTGTTTTTGTTGCAGTTTCGCAAAGTTAACGAGTTGTTAAACATGACACATGCAGAAAATAAAAAGCACTCTTGGATTCCTAGTCATTGCGTATGTCGGTGATTAACGGGAACATCTTCTCCAATCTGCGGGCCTCACGTCAGGAACAGCTTTCAGGACAGGTCAAATGGGACGGCCAGCTCATCCTCGGTGTCCAGTCTGTCTTGGCTGAAAAGTGCAAGAGACGCGGAGGAGTAGATCGGTTTGAGCTGACATCCGAGAGCCTGTCCTCAGAAGTGGCGTCAGCGGGAGTCAAGGTCATTCGCTGGTTGTTTCTGGAAAGATCCGTCAGTAAGGACACAAGATCGTTGACATGCTTCGAAAAAGTTATTCAGGGAGGGTCATCTATTTACTGTACAAAATGCCTCGGAGAAGATAAATAGTGGGCAAAAGGGACAGTTGGTCTCGTGTCACCGGAAGGCTGAAGTAGAGGGAGTAAAGTCAGTGAAGGGCAGGGCGGGATGGAGAGAGAGGATAGGGGCGTCTGCTGGGATGTCCATCAGCGTAATGCTACCAAAACGCACCTCCCTCCTACCCCTCGGAGAGCCCTGTCACATGCGGTTTGTCCTGATGTCTGACGGATAGGCCCAAGACACTGGTCTCAGGGCACTCCTCTATATATCGTTAATTTAATGCATGATGACGTGGCCAATTACGGTGAGGCGGCAGGCTCAAATAGCATGTCAAAACCTGTGTATCAATCTATTAGATCCTGTCTCCCTGAGCGTTACGAGGCACGTTAACGCCCATCTCGGTGCTCAGGGGAAAGTGCTGACCTCATGGGGAATTGTCCTGAGATCCAGCCACAGCCTTTTAAAGAATCAAACCTTAACCAGCCATTCCTCCACGCTGCGGACCTGTGTCGCAGGACTTCCTGCTGACGTTAACGTGAACCTACTTACTTGGGTTATGCGCGACGTACAAGACCACATCGTTATTGGCAGCATTTTCTCTTTATGGATCCTGGGGTGAGCCAGTCTGTATTGAGTTATTCACTGGTCTTTGAAGAGTAACCTATTCCTGTGCTGTTCCACCATAAAGCCACTGCCTCTCACCTGTCATTGTTAAGCTAACACAGTCCTCCGGGTGCTGCCATGGCTGTGCCCCCCTGGGCAGCTTGGCATCCTGCCCTCTGTCGTGCCATCCATACACTTTAACATTCATCCGGAGAGATGTCCCTGAAACTTTTTAATAAGTCAGAGTTCGTCCGACGAGATGTTTCAACCGAGATTGATGATCTGATGAACGCCGGAACTCAACTCCACCACTTCACCTTATGAATGAGGATTTGGACTGTTCGTTGTGGCATGTGTGTGTGCGTGTGTGTATGTGAGTAATTCGGATGTTATCCCTCATTTCAATCAATATAACATCTCACGGGCATCACTCTCTCTGTCTCTGACTCACTCTTTGTCCCATTTTCTCTCTCCTTACTCTCACTGTGTCATTGTCTCTCTTCCATGCTCTCTGTCTAATTCTCTCTTTTTCCCTCCCTCTCTTTTCTCTCTGTTTCATTCTCTCTCTCTCCCCCCCTTCTCTATCTCTCTCTGTCTCATTCTCTCTTCATCTCTCTCCCATGGGACTCTCCCCTGACTGGGAGTCTATAAAGTTTGTCTGTCTTAGCTCAGTGTTTGATGCTGTCACATTCGATCTACTCAAAAAGTTCAGGCCCATCAACCGCTTGCAAATTAGAAGCCCTTGTACACGGCGGTACATTTGTGCTGCCATAGGCGTCTTGTTCCCACCCACCACAAAGCAGCCATACCGGTCTATCATTTTACACTGCAATCAGTTTCTCTCACACTGTATGTATACAATAATGTTGTTTACACCTTTTCACAGTCACCAACACATTGAAACTGGTTCTTTATTCAATATATATGTGTGTATATATATTTAAAATGGGCCACATATAAAATATATGAAATATATACAAGTGTACAGCTAAAACAATCAACTCTCTTGACTTTCAGAAACAAACTTGTTATCTGTTTTTTGTACTCTGAATAAGTATGTATTAGCAGACACAGGTCAATACTGGGAAATTACATGAACTTGAGTCTTGAGTATTCATAAAACACTCTTTTTCTTCTTTTTGTGGAATTGAGAGATACCAACTGATGGTGGTAGACCACGCATGATGTCTTACAACACGCCATTGTGAACATGGCTGTTGAAAACCTTCACATTGTGAGAATTCAAGGCGTAGGCTAAAGGTCCACGCACATATGAGGACTCCTTGCAGTGTATATCGTATGTAGCTCCTTGAACTGCCATTTTCAGTTTGACTGAAACAACCCGCAACACAAACTCCACCAATCCTCTGAATATGTAAAGGATGTCACTGTAGCTAAAGTTGGGTCACGCTTTTTCCCCAGTTTGATCTGACTGTTCGAGAGGCCAGAGGCGGTGGGGTTGGAGAGTGTGTTGTGGGGGTGGGGTCTCCTCCAGTGCTGAGTGATCTGTCCCAGTGAGGGTTCTTCCATGGCAGGGTTATGTAAAAGATCCAGTTGGGTGTACAATAGCTGGCTGCGATCCGTGGATGACATGCCCAGTGAGAGAGAGCCACAGCGACAGGGCATGATCTCCAGAGTGACAGAGCTAATCTCCCCCCGGTTGCCGGGCTCGCTGTCGCACTCTGGTTGGCTCTCTGATCAGCTCACATTAAAGCTAAACACTCTGAATGATTTGGAAGAAAATCAAAATCAATTTGCGCAAGCCTCCGTTCAGAGACGTCCCCTTGGGCCCCGGGCCTGTCACATCCCGTCGCTGTGGAATTGACGTTTTGACACGCAAAGTTATATGAAAAACGGAAGACGAGCTATCCCAAACCCCTGTGAGGGAAAGGTACTTTGTACTGTCCCAATGTGTCAGTGCTAAAGAGGAACAATCATGTGCCGTCAATCAAGCCATTTGCTCAACGTCAAACGTTCCCAGTAGCATCCTGTTCCTTTGGCTTTATAAATTATGCTAGCTAACATATGGTTGTGTTGGTCCCCACGCTACTAACAGGAAGCAGCAGCAGCCGCTGGTGCTTTCAGGATGGGTGGTCGACACATGTCGACAGCCGGATAAGGCTGGCGTGTGACATTTCGTTCGACTGACGCGAAGGTTGGACATGTCGATGTCTGATTGACACGGCAAGCTTTATTTGGAAATTCTTATTCCTCTCCCTCTGTTTCAGCCAATGCTCAAGTGGCAACTTGCATGCCTGCACTGGCAGAGAGAGAGAGCGTGTACGCTTGTGTGTTGGTGTGTAGGGGGTGAGAGAGATAGAGAAGCAGTTAAAGAGAAAGGGGTGGGGGGGGGGGGGGGAGTCAGGTCATGCCGAGGTGAGTGCCCTTATCACGCACTCGCAGAGGATGTCGTCCATTTGCTATGACACACGTGCTGATATCCTTGCTGGTGTAACAGAGGAGATGTGCTGTTTGTCGTTTTGACAGTTTCGGGTGGGCTCAGAGCATTTCACAGAGCCAGCGCTGTGAACTTTGCTGAACAACCGTCAGTCTTGCATAGTCTTGAGGGGATTTGGAACTTAAACAAAATAGAGAGTCAAACCCCGCCCCACCCCTCCCCAAATCATGACCACTTCACAGTGGTCAATGTATATAAGCATGGTATTCTATTCCAGTTCTGGTGCGTTACATTTCCATTCTGTGAACACAGAACACAATGTTTGTGGAATAGATTCCCATTCATTAACATGTTGTCAAGCTTCTTTTCTGACAGGGAACATTATTATGTACATGCATGAATGTAAAGGACTAACAGGTGTTATCATTTGGGTTTTACACTGTAACCACATTGTCTTTGGTCGCTTGCCCCTCCATTTTGTTTTTCTTTGTACTTTAAAGTTTTTTTTTCCATGACTGGGGTTTTAATTAATATTAATTACACCCCAATTAGGGTTCTGTCAATGGACATTAATATAAATTGTGACACACTTCATCATTTGATATTTTGAGTTGCTAGAGCACATTTTGACTGGAAAATCAGTCCATACCTTAAACCTCCTCGACAGTTTGGTTTTGTTAAATCAGCACTGGTAAAGACATCATTAGATAATTCAAATGTATAGACCGTTGCTGTCTCCAGTGGTTACACTACTGTATTACTCTAGGGTGAGTTGTCCTTGGCAACCTCCTGCTGTGATATCACGTTTAGTCTCAAATGGAGCGAATAGGGGACGTCGGTCCTGTTCTTCAGCGGCCAGTGAGGTGAGCAAAGATGGAGAGGAGAGGAGTGATGGCGAGTCACGTGTTCGGACACTCCTGGGTAATCGGACATGCAGATTGATGGCTGTTGACTCAGACTTCCTCCCGGTGACCAGACACGTGTCACCAGCGGGTTTGAACGGTCAGAGTCTGGTGAACATCCCTGCTCTATCTTTTAGGCCAAGTCGTGATGTCCTCCTAGACAGCAGAGGGACCCTAACCATGGTCTACAGTTAAAAGACAGTGTCTATAATACTACTGTAGAAGATGGATTGTATATATACATATATATACAGTGGGGAGAACAAGTATTTGATACACTGCCGATTTTGCAGGTTTTCCTACTTACAAAGCATGTAGAGGTCTGTAATTTTTATCATAGGTACACTTCAGCTGTGAGAGACATAAATCCAGAAAATCTAAAACATTAATCCAGAAAATCACATTGTATGATTTTTAAATAATTTATCTACTTTTTATTGCATTTGATCACCTACCAATCAATAAGAATTCCGGCTCTCACAGGCCTGTTAGTTTTTCTTTAAGAAGCCATCCTGTTCTCCACTCATTACCTGTATTAACTGCACCTGTTTGAACTCGTTGCCTGTATAAAAGACACCTGTCCACAAGGCAACAACTGTTGGCGCAATTATTAGAAAATGGAAGAAGTTCAAGATGATGGTCCATCTACCTCGGTCTGGGGCTCCATGCAAGATCTCACCTCATGGGGCATCAATGATCATGAGGAAGGTGAGGGATCAGCCCAGAACTACACAGCAGGACCTGGTCAATGACCTGAAGAGAGCTGGGACCACAGTCTCAAAGAAAACCATTAGTAACACACTATGCCATCATGGATTAAAATCCTGCAGTGCATGCAAGGTCCCCCTGCTCAAGCCAGCGCATGTCCAGGCCTGTCTGAAGTTTGCCAATGACCATCTGGATGATCCAGAGGAGGAATGGGAGAAGGTCATGTGGTCTGATGAGACAAAAATAGAGGTTTTTGGTCTAAACTCCACTCGCCGAGTTTGGAGGAAGAAGAAAGATGAGTACAACCCCAAGAACACCATCCCAACCATGAAGCATGGAGGTGGAAACATCATTCTTTTGAGATACTTTTCTGCAAAGGGGACAGGACGACTGCACCGTATTGAGGGGAGGATGGATGGGGCCATGTTTTGCGAGATCTTGGCCAACAACCTCCTTCCCTCAGTAAGAGCATTGAAGATGGGTCATGGCTGGGTCTTCCAGCATGACAATGACTGAAACACACAGCCAGGGCAACTAAGGAGTGGCTCCGTAAGACCCATCTCAAGGTCCTGGAGTGGCCTAGCCAGTCTCCAGACCTGAACCCAATAGAAAATCTTTGGAGGGAGTTGAAAGTCCGTATTGCCTAGCGACAGCCCCGAAACCTGAAGTATCTGGAGAAGGTCTGTATGAAGGAGTGGGACAAAATCCCTGCTGCAGTGTTTGCAAACCTGGTCAAGAACTACAGGAAACGTATGATCTCTGTAATTGCAAACAAAGGTTTCTGTACCAAATATTAAGTTCTGCTTTTCTGATGTATCAAATACTTATGTCATGCAATAAAATTCTAATTATTTACTTAAAAAACATACCTTGTCATCTGTGTTTCATTTAGTAGGAAAGAAGGAGAGTATGGAGTAACACAGTTTTTGACCGTATGCAAACAATGTTTATGTATTTTCTCTATTTTTCAAGTAAACAGTCAAATGAAGAATCTAGTAGATACGTTTTTATTCGCATCAGGCTCATTGCTTCAAGTAGACAACTGTGGTTCAAGAAAGCTGCGCCGCTACATCCCCCTTTTGCCGCCAAAACAGCCCTGACCCGTCGAGGCATGTACTCCACTAGACCTCTGAAGGTGTACTGTGGTATCTGGCTATCTAAGACATTAGCAGCAGATCCTTTAAGTTCTGTAAGTTGCGAGGTGGGGCCTCCATGGATCGGAGTTGTTTGTCCAGCACATCCCACAGATCCTTGATTGGATTGAGATCTGGGGAATTTGGAGTCCAAGTCCCCACCTGGAACTCATTGTTTTGTTCCTCAAACCATTCTTGAACCATTTTTGCATTGTGGTGGGGTGCATTATCCTGCCGAAAGAGGCCAATTTCATCAGGGAATACCGTTGCTATGAAATGCTGTACGGAAATGCTGTACGGTATGTATGGTCTGCAACAATGCTCAGGTAGGTGGTACGTGTCAAAGTAACAAAGCAGGACCCAACGTTTCCCAGCAGAACATTGCCCAATGCATCACATTGCCTCTGTCGGCTTGCCTTCTTCCCAAAGTGCATCCTGGTGCCATGTGTTCTCCAGGTAAAGTGATGCACATGCACCCGACCATCCACGTGATGTAAAGGGAAATGTGATTCATCAGACCAGGCCACCTTCTTCCATTGCTCCGTGGTCCAGTTCTGATGCTCACGTGCCCATTGTAGGCACATTCGACAGTGGACAGGGGTCAGCATGGGCACCCTGACAGGTCTGCGGCTACACAGCCCCATACGCAACAAACTGCGATGCACTGTGTGCTCTGACACCTTTCTATCAGTACCAGCATTCACTTTTTCAGCAAGTTAAGCTACAGTAGCTCGTTTGTTGGATCAGACCACAAGGCCAGCCTTCACTCCCCACGTGCATATAGGAGCCTTTGCCACCTATGACCCTGTCGCCAGTTCACTGCTTTTTCTTTCTTGGACCACTTTTGATAGGTACTGACCACTGCAGACCAGGAACACCCCACAAGGGCTGAAGTTTTGGAGATATTCTGACCCAATTGTCTAGCCATCACAATTTGTCCCTTGTCAAAGTCGCTCAGATCCTTATACTTGCCCATTTTTCCTGCTATCAAATTTGAGGACAGAATATTCACTTGCTGCCTAATATATCCCAGCCAGGTGCCATGATAACGAGATTATCTGTGTTATTCACTTCAGCTATATATATATATACACACACACACACACATATATATATATACACATACAGCTCTGGAAAAAATTCTGATACCACTGCAAAATTATCAGTTTCTCTGGTTTTACTATTCATAGGTCTGTGTTTTAATAAAATTTTAATTGTTGTTCTATTCTATAAACTACTGACAACATTACCCCCAAATTCCAAATAAAAATATTGCCATTTAGAGTATTTATTTTTAGAAAACTGGTCAAAATAACCAAATAAATATGCATTGTTTTCAGACCTCAAATAATGCAAAGAAAACATACTCATATTAATTTTTCATCAGCAAAATACTACAGTAATGTTTTAACTTAGGAAGAGTTCAGAAATCATTATTTGATGGAATAACTCAAATTTTTTATCACAGCTTTCATTTGTCTTGGCATGCTCTCCACCAGTCACATTACTGTTGGTTGACTTTATGCCACACCTGGCACAAAAATTCAAGTAGCTCGGCTTTGTTTGATGGCTTTTGACCACCCATCTTCCTTTTGATCAAATTCCAATGGTTTTCAATGGGGTTCAAGTCTGGAGACTGGGCTGGCCATAACAGGGTCTTGATCTGGTGGTCCTCCATCCACACCTTGATTTACCTGGCTGTGTGGTATGGAGCATTGTCCTACTGGAAAAAACTATTCTCTGAGTTGGGGAACATTGTCAGAGCAGAGGGAAGCAGGTGTTCTTCCAGGATGAACTTGTACTTGGCTTGATTCATGCGTCCTTCAAAAAAACAAATCTGCCCGATTCCAGCCTTGCTGAAGCATCCCCAGATCATCACCAATCTTCCACCAAATTTCATAGTGTGGCTTGTAGGCCTCACCAGGTCTCTGTCTAACCATTAGATGACCAGGTGTTGGGCAAAGCTGAACATTTGACTCGTCAGCGAAGATGACCTTACTTCATTCCTCTACGGTACAATACCTATGGTTCTTTGCAAACTTCAGCCTGCCTCTTCTTCACTTCTCATTGATGAAGGGCTTTTTTCTAGCTTTGCCCAACTTCAACCTTGCCTCTAGAAGCCTGTTTCGAAGCGTCCTCATGCACTTCACCCCGCTGCTGTTTTCTATTCTTTTTGTAGGTCACTTGATGTCATCCTGCGGTTGTTGAGTGACATTCTAATGAGTTGACAGTCATCTCGGTTAGTGGACAGTCATTTTCACCCTCTGCAATTCTGTAGCTTTGTTGTCCCCAATGTCTGTTGATTGACCTTGTTCTTATGAACCACCGTCTTTGAAATTTTCAGGATGGAAGCAACCTGACGCTCACTGTATCCCTCTGCCAGTAAAGCCAGAATTGAACCCTTCTTTTCCTCACTCAAAGCTTTACTTTTCAACTCTTTTGTCATGCTGAATAGTTGTTTTTTTATTCTAATTACCTTTGAGATAGAACTTGCACTCTTTTTGCCACCCAGCTGGTCCTATTGCAAGAGGATAGTGATGAAAACAGCAGTGGTTTTTATACTTTTCCTTGTTAAATTAGATTTGGTTCAGGTAATCACCTAATCAGTGCCGCATTAAATAAAATGAGGTGTGCCTGTGTTGGAATTTAACAGACACTGGAATGGAATGGCTGCCATACAAACATACATAAAGATGATGATTTAAGAAAAAATAAGAGTGGTCTCTTAATTTTTTCCAAAGCTCTGGCAAAAATGAAGAGACCACTGCACCTTTTTCTTTCCTTTTCAAAAAAGTTGAAAAGGAAAGTTTTGAGTGAGGAACAGAAGCGTTCAATTTGCAGTGGTCCTTTGGAAAGGAATGAAAAAGGTGTACTGGTCTCTTCATTTTTCCAGAGCAGTATATACTGTATATATATTCTGTATATATACTGTATATATATTGTTTATATATACTGTATATATGTGTATTTAATAAAGCATTTCCCCCCTTTGTGGGTGGTTTTTCTGCTGCTGTTCCTCTTGTGTGGGATTGCCTCCTTGCTGACCACCTCCATCTGGCTGATCTGCTCCAAGTCATTAAGATGAGTAGTTGTTTCTGCGGTAAGCATTTTTCAAATGTGTATGCAGACAGCGAAAACGTAGAAAAGAAGGGGGTTACAATGACACATTTATGTTGCAGATTCAAAATAGATTGCTAATAGGACCCCAGTGTTTTCTCCCCTAAAATGGCCTAAGAGCAAAAGGTCTATTAAGTCATCAAGATCTCTATAAACCAAAAAGAACCACAAAAAAAACATTGTTATCATGTTCGTTGCTAAATGGCCGACCATAAATGAAAAAAAAAAAGTGTGTGTAATCCCTCATCACAAAGCTGAATGCTGATGAGATGTGTTCAATTACATCTACCGGCTAATGTTTACCCTTTCCCGTTTGTCTGCATTGCGGTGGACAGGTGATTTGATGGAGGGGTTGAAAATGGTGGCAGGCTTCATAGGAATATTGAACGTCTGGGATAATGGCATGATACACCCACAGAGCACTGATGAACGGCACGTCAATCACATCTGCCCAGACAAACACAATGATGTCACAAAGCTGGACCTGCAAGACAGCTGACGGCCACAACAGACAGCCTGCTTATTTTCGCCTCGTTCATTTGCTAGCATCATTTCAAAAGGTAATGGCAAAGAAACAAAATGGCCGTAATCAAATTTTGGTTTTTTAACCATTTCCACTATCCCACTATTCCCACCCACTCTTACCATTTTCTGGTGTTGACACAACGTGTGTCCATATTTCATACCAAAGCAATGCACTGATAAACCCCCCAACCCCCCAGAAACACAACATGGAAACGCAGAGCGAGATGACAACTCCTCTCTGTCAGGTGGCTATCGGCAGACTGCAGATTGACGGCTGTACAATAGCAGTCACTGGCAGGCTCCTCCAATCCCGTTGGTGTAATCTCTCTTTGTTTATTCTGCCAGCGGGTTATTTTCCTGTCTGTGTGTGGGCGGGGGTGGACATGGAGTGTTTGAGCAAGACGGAGACTCCCAGAAAATGGCCCAAACTTGCACTCAAAAGCCTTTCGTCAACGCCTCTGTCAGCAGTGTGAAACTGAACGTGTATGACGTTCTACGCCAGGACCTCAGGAGACGACACACAGCTTTACAATGTAGTACATCGTCGACATGGGATATTGTGGGCTCACGCCCCGGAAAATGAACATTGTGTAGCCGAAGGAATGTATGTGTTTGTTTGTGTGTGTGTGTGTTTGTGTCGTGTCATCAAGAGACAGCTTACTGCTTGGACACTGAACCGAACTGAAGATGAGCACAGAAATATCATGATCAAATCCCATATGAGTGCGTTGCTAAGGTGAAATGGCCTTGGCGAGGAATCAGAATAAAGAGGAGAGGTTGGCTTTCTCTCTTTCTAGGCTTTCTGGGCGGACACTTACCTAATAGAATATGATACGATTACCTTGAACAAAGCGTCAGCGTCAAACACTGTTCATTTCTCTGCCTACAGCCACTCCAGCAGCACAGATAGGCAAATTTAGAGGCCAGAGAGGGATGGCTGTCTGCTAGGCAGAACTGAGATTGGTCTGGTATTCATTAAATCTCTGTACGCGGTGCATATTTTCATTATTCACACAAAGGTACGTGTCAGCTAATCACGGCAAAATCGTCCCGCGTTTTAAAAGCCAACAGACAGACTCCATCCATTACGTCAATTATGAATTAGCACCTCTCGGCGATCTCTCAGCTCCGAAACGTCTAGTGCTGTCTTAATTAGGCAAACACGGGGCATCAATTCCTTCTGCCGAAGCTGTCTCCATACACCGTCCTCTACACACACACACACACACACACACACACATTTAATGAGACAGTCTCTAATGTTTTGTCACGGTTTGACGATACATTACCAATCTTATACCGTCGCCGGTTTGAAGTGCAATATAGAGTATATCACTTGAGTGTCTTCTTGGAAAGCCTTCACCATATTGAACAGTCAATGCACTAATGTCATGTTCCATAGAGTAATGCACACTCAGCCAATGACTTAGTCTCACCGCATTTTCCCAGACTGGAAATGTATCTCATTAAAAGGGACAGTGCTAATAGGAGCCAACAAACATGCTTTTGTTGCAGAATAAATGAATTGAAAATGTATTAATCATATTATTATCCAGAAATATCCGTCCATATTGACTAGCAATCACAATGCATTATTATTTAGCTATCATCGTCTTCATCAACAAACAAGAACTATGACAGAATGCTGCTGAGGTGGAAGAGTCGCCAACTCGGAAGCTTCATGTAGTTGACCTCTTGGGTGTTTACCCCCTAATTAGCGGGAGTCCAAAAACCCTGTCATGTTTGTGGCGCTGTCCCTTTAAGGAGAACTGAGATGGACCCTCCCACTCCGTCCCGCTACCACGGTTACAACCAACGAACATTGTGAGGAGTGACAGGATCGTGCTCACTTTCCATGGCTAATCCCTCGACTGGGATCGGCCTCTCGAGCTGCTCAATGAGTCGTTTGATTGTCATCTACCTAGTGCTCGCACTGAAAGGAGCGCAGGAGAAAGACCAGCTAAGAAAACCAAATGAAGTGGGGAGAGAATGGAGGAGGTAAAGAAAATCTAGGAGGACCAAGGAGGAGGAAATGATTGACATGGAGGAAGTGGGAGGAGAGTGTCAGTGGTTAAGGGAAAAGAGAGAGGGAGACGGTTGGGGGGGGTACGAAATGGAGCCTGGAGCCTTGTCGGCTGAGGATGACAGGCAGTCACAGAGCTGAGCCCCCGCGCAGAAATAAGTGAGTTAGAACAGAGCTGCTGGCTCTGTAATAAAGCGTTTAATGGACAGACAGCCTCTCCTTACCTTCCTCGGGGTAACACTAAATCCCTCTTTATTGTAGTTTGCACAGATGTTAGTGAGTTATCCATTTCTCTAATCACAGTGGATGCTGGCACATCCGTCTTGAGTTGAAAAACAACCCTCTCCCTCCCCTCTCTCCCTTTCCCCCGAAACATGTGTCTTCTCTTCGTTGTCCGGGCGACGGCAGTGAGTCAACCCTGGGTCACCCTCTCTGATACAAATTGAATTTAAACCAATATTGTGGCCTGATTGAGGCTTCATGAAATTTGTGTCCCCTCTGGTCAAGTTTGCTGGATGGCAGAGATCGTTTTTTTTTCCTTCTTCTTCTCGGGGTGGATCTGGCCATGATATTGCCAAGCAGCATGTCATAAAGACACAGACATTGTCCTCGGGCCTTCATCAAAATAACACGATTCACTCCTGTAAAGCACAGGCTCCCATGTCAGATTGTCTTCTGAAGCCGCAGAATTTCATCAGTCCCGGCCACAGCCTAGAACAAGCAACCGCAATTAACTCATTGATACACAACAAAGACAGTTTGTAAAAGTAAATATGAATTACTGTAATCTGTACAGGCCTCGGATAATGCATTGTGTCTGGAGCTAAGCCAAAGTAATCAAATTCCCAAGCAACAGAAGAGAATGGGGGGAAAACTGAATATCTTTTCAGAAAGGACACAGTGGGTTACCTCCGTCCTCCCAGAAACAAAGTTCTGCTCTTTTAAAATTCTTGGCTCTTCTTTTTTTATGTCTCAAGGGTTGCTGCTGCTTTCTCTTAGGTATCTGTTTTGTTTTTTGTTTTTCAGTCATCTCTTGATCAGGCCGATGAGACAGGGCGTTGCTGACGTTAAACATGTGAGCAGGGAAAAAAAAGGGGGGGGGGGTAGCGAGACCGATTCGGTATTTGGTGAAACGCAGACGCCTTGGATCTGGAAGCGTGACAAAAATGTGTCCGGCCTAATGATGTCAACTAGTGTTCTCAGCGCCCCTCTGCCAAGTGTTGACGCCTGGGCGATTCTGCGGTCCTGTGATTCCCCCTGTCCAGTCAGCTCCCAGAGAGACTCCACCTCTGCAGAAAGAGGGAACGGCAGAAACACACACACACTATTGTTTACTTTGAACTTACTCTTGATCTCATCTCTTTCAGGAAGAACATCTGTCTCTGGCCGTCCCTTTAGTCCAAAAAAATTAATAAACACAACGTACATGAAGAAACATTTTCATAAACGGTGCAACAGATAGCGAACTAGCAGGACAAATAAAGCCTGCACTGTTGCTTTAAGCCTAACTAGGTGCTGAGGACTGGAAGTTACGGAGGAGCGTCTGAAAGGTCATAGAAAGTTCAGCGCGAGGAGTGAGTGATGGCCCTGGCGAGGGGGTTCTGTTGCCGGGCCTTGTTCTTTTCTGCGCGGCCCTCACAGCGGTAGGCTGAGTCTTGATGGATTGGCAGGCAGTGAAAGGAAACGTCTCCCCCCCACGACCCTCCACCCCCACCCGCCTGCCGCTGGGGCTTCAGCTAGACGCTCTCTCCTTCCCACTCCACAACCCCCCCCCCCCCGTGGGCAGGAGTAGGGGAGGCGGGGGAGGCAAGGGACAAGCAGGGGGTAGAGGGTTTAAGAGCAGGACATCCCATGACCAGGTCAGCAGTGGAGGACGCCCAGGGTGGTTTGTACAAGGGGGGGGGGGGGGGCCCAAGGCTTGTTGTACCTGGCTGGACACAAAAGAGCTCGGAGCAGCAGGGGTGGCTCTACTAAAATAAACATCAAAGGAGCAAGAGGGATGCGCCTCGGTCCTTTTGTTGCCTTGAAATGTAGGGCTCCCCCGGGTTGGATGGGGGGGGGCTCCGTGGTAAATGAGATGGTCTGTCTCGGGCGCGTTTCCTGCTGAAATATTTTTGATAAATAAATCACAGGGTTTGACGCGTTAACCGCCTAGCGACCGACAGTCCACTGGGATAATCGAAAACATTGCGTTGGGGCTTCTTTTCTTTTTTTTTGGGGGGGGGGGGGGGTCCATCAAGGCAGGGTGGTTATGTGATCCAGTCTTTTCTTATCCTACATGAAAAAAGGAAAGTCTTAGAAATTACTGTTTTTTTCACAACTGCTAACACACATTTTCTGAATATGTACTACATTTTTTTTTTATCTAGAAACATACTTCTGGAAACTCACAAACTATTGATCAAACCCCAGATTTCTCAAACAAAATAAAACATTATACTCAAAACCATCTTCTAGCATATTAATGAAACTATTGCCTCAAAAGTGACATCAAAAAACACTGACACCACTGAGTCCCCACTGCACACTGGAGAGCAGAACTGAAAACACTATTAGAAAAAGGTATTAAGGAATCAATAACTATAACGTGTTTCTGAATTCCCCCTATGAATTTGCATTTTGCATGATATCATAAATTATGTTAAGAAAGTATGCTGAAGTGTACAGAAAATACAGAAACACCATAATTGTTCATTTTGTGGGGGGTTTAGCACTGTAATTCACCAACACTTGAAATGCAGTCCAAGAAGATGAGGGAAACAATAAGACTGTTTAAGACTGATATAGGGTAATAGTCATAAAAACATTCATGTTTGTTCTTCCTCAGCATCCTGTATCTGATTCGGGGCGAGATATTTTGGTCCACTATTTTCTGATGGTCTGAACCTTGAAAATGACATTGTCTTGATTTATTCTTCTTGACTGGATTTTTTTCAAAATGTATAATGTTGTTTTTCAACAATCATGTTCACAATGGCTAGTTCCATGAAATCATACATGGTATCTCAAGTCTACAAAAAGAAAAAGTATATTTGATGGTATATGAATTCAAGCCTCAAGTTCATGTAATTTCCTTGTACTGTGTTTGCTAATGCATATGGATTGGTCAGCACAGTACTCAGATAGGTTAACAGTAACCTATTTTTACAAATGATTGGTTAAGCTGTACTCTTAGCCCAGTTTCACTTATTGTCATACCATGTACAAGAATATGGTCAAGTACAGAGTCTCAAATCTTATTAGATATCATTGTTCCCATTCTTCTCCATCATCCACCTCTTCTCATTCTTACTTTCTGTCTACCTCTCCCTGGTGTTGTTATCCATCACTCCAAAACACAGGTGATCTTACTTGTGGCCCTTTGTATTCATGCCAACATCCTGAAGGCCATATTACCTTATGCTTGCTAACGTTATCACCTGAACAACTGTTTTTTGAGAGTGTTAGAATTGTGATTACCTAAGTTTGGTAATTGAATGATGTTTTGAATGACGACATATAGACGATTGCGGTTTACAAAAACAGCTGTGTGTCAAGTTTTGCAAGAACTGTGAATGGAGTGATTTGTGTGAAAACAGGTCAATCCTGCTTATGGTTTGGGGTAAATTATCTTTCTTCTCTAATGGTTTTGTGTATATATTGTTCATAGAATCAGTTCTAGTGCTAGTGTTTTAGTGTTCTAGTGTTCTACTGTAAACATACCAGAATAGGCACCTTATAATAAATCAACATGAATAAAAGACATTTAAAGTGAAACAGAAAATTCTTAGACAGTGATGTATCCTGAACCTAAAAAGCAAACAACTTTGATGTGTAACAATGGGACTGACTTTGAATGGAGTCAAAAGAGAACGGGACAATTTTGTTTATTTTGCTCCACTCTAACCTCTAGCTTTGTTTCTTCCTTGTCACTGAGGAGCGCTGCTAGGAGCCCCTACAAGACTCCTGTGGCGTTAGCCTCTGTTGTAACGCTCAGAACATCATCGCGGGCTGCTCGGGTTATGTTTCTCTTTGTGCAGATCCCTTTAGACCGGGTGTAATTGCCAGACATGATTGAGTAAGACAAAAGTGAACCGCGCATCACTGATGTAGCACTGATCTCAAGGCTAGATGTGAAGCGAATGGCCCTTTGAATCTTTTACTTCCCGTTCCTTTGTTCCAGTCAATGTTGACGTGTCAAAGGTGATGTCCGGTCAGTGTGTACCATAGCAACAGATCTGATGGGTATGATAGGCAGCCAGGGGAAAGCAACAACCGCTTCTGTCCGTCCCTACGGATGTTAATTCGTCATTAGCGCTCTCTTCCATGCATTATTGATGTGTTGTGGGCACGGCTACAGCCCGGCCCCATAAGACTGATATTAAATGTATGTCTGTGTTCACGTGATCATACGTTTACTGTACATGCTCTTTTATTCTCCGCGAGTGTGTGTGTGTGTGTGTGTGTG
Source organism: Esox lucius (assembly GCF_011004845.1). Lineage (NCBI taxonomy): Eukaryota > Metazoa > Chordata > Actinopteri > Esociformes > Esocidae > Esox > Esox lucius. The sequence continues at coordinate 8,305,826 of NC_047570.1, forward strand.
CCTGAACACCCGTGTGTGGCATGGATGAGGGAACAGGGATGTGGGATGGGGGGGGGTGATTATACCCATCTGTGGCAGATGCCAGGTGTGCACCCCCCCACCCCGACGCACACACACAAACACTTCTCCCCCTCCACCCGTGCACGATTGTGATGCTCTGCTCACTGCCCCCCCCCCCCCCCCCCTCCCCCATCACACTCCATCAGCACACTCCAGCTGGCAGGAAACTCAGCGGCCACTGTTCTAACTGGCACCGAGGGCCGATGGAGCGTCTCCTCACAGCGCGAACGGCCGCCGAAATGCTTGCAGGGCACTTCTGTGCAGTCGGGTCCGTCCCAGGTGCCGGAGCATCCGACACATACCGGAGCCTCGTTGAGGGGAGCGGACTAGCCTCAGCCAACGTAGTCTGACGGGCTAGTGGTGCCCAGGGCGGGTAGGGGACCAAAGTGACCTATTTTCTCATTCAGTAAGGGATGCGTGCCGGCTATCATCCCAGGTACTTAACCTAAATTGCCCCAGTATAATAGTTGTCTATAATTGAATTATATAAAGTACGGTAAGCCGCCCCAGATAAGAGAACCAGCTAACTAAATAAAAAGTGATTTGTTCAGGTTTACTCTGAATTAGTATATGTAGATTTCCCTTTCACTGATGGTTGTGGCTGTGCTGCTCATGGTGTTTCTGTGGTCTTTTATTTGGGGTATTCTTTCCTTGCCCATTGACTGTGAGGTAAGGCATTTTGCCCTGAAAACATACAGTAAATGACACTTGGATGGCCAAGTGTATATGATTCTTTTCCCCCCTTTCCATGCTAAATAATGTTGCTGGATGGCTATGCTACTAAATTAGCTCTGTGGCCATGGGGAAAAGATGTGTTTTACAGATCCTCTCTCTGTAGCACACACTTTCAAGACACAACATTTTGTTATGTGCCAAAGTGGCTTGGTCACACTCATTTAGCTCTTTTCAGTCATCGGAACTAGTGGTGCAAGTTCGTGCACGAACTAGCCTTGCTGGTTGTTATTTGTCTACCCACTGCCACGGACATTAAAGACAGCTCATTTTAATTTGCGGGAAAAATGCTAGTAGTGATTTTACCACAGTGACCAACAACATGTTTTGTTTTGGTGATTTGCCACACGCATTTGTAGTGTGAAGTAAAGATACTGCTGGCCTATTTTTGTTGATGTGCAGCAGTGCAGACTTAATGGAATCTATCATGCAAGAGACAGATTTATTAGGGTTGAAAGCAACGGTCTAGGTAATGTAAGGTTATGTTTAGTTAGCCATTGTGTTGCTAGCTAGCCATCTGTCTTTGTAATATTTTTAATGGGGAATGAGCACCTAGGCCTTAACTGTGTTCATTTATTAACTAGTTACAGTAGAACAGCTACGTAATGTATAGCTGGGCTTTGTGATAGGTACAGCATTATAACATTGCACATGCCTACGGTAGGCCAGCATTGTTTCTCTTTTAACAATTAACATAACTAGCTGTTGTTGATATGTCTTCTCTTCCAAACATTCAAATTAGGAAAGCTTTGAGAGTTTCTAGGATTGTCTGATAAACCTAGAAGATACAGCACTGGAAAAAATTTGAGACCACTGCACCTTTTCTTTCCTTTCCAAAAATTGGAAATGGAAGGTTTTGAGTGAGGAACAGAAGGGTTAAAATTAAGAGACCACTGCAAATGGTTCAGTACAAGAGGTACAGTACTGTAGAAACTGAAGACAAATGTTTTTTTTAGATACACTACAATATCATACACATATACATGGTTATTCAACTCTTGCCCTGTGAGGTTTGGAGCCTGCTGGTTTTCTGTTCTGCCTCATCATTAATTGCACCCACTTGGTGTCCCAGGTCTAAGTGAGTCCCTAATTAGAGATTTGAAATGAAAAATGGAGTGGAACTGGCCTCAAGGTCCAGAGTTGATTTTGAGGGCTATAGTACAATCAGCAATATGTCCTCTTTTGTATGAAATTGCTAATTAGTCATGTGTTTGATAACAGATTATTTCTTTCTTTGTGATTTTTCTCACTCTAACATACATCAAGCTATACCATCACCACAGTTGTGGCTCCTGATTGGCTGTGTTATAGGGGCAGTGCCAAATGGTGATGACATAAAAAATAATTGAGCATGTCACAAAAAAGTTTTAATTTAGTTTCAGTTGTATAGATGATTGATTATTATGCCATTAGCCAACATTCCTGTCATTCATTTTGCATAGCCTATTAACTCATGACTACTTCCTTTTCAGACATTATGTTCAAGTCATCGCTACACCTATGCATACCTGCACAGTATGTACTGTCGGGAATCGTCCCTTTTTTCTTATCATTAGGCAAAACCCAGTTAACTTGTAGACTTTGATAATAGTACAAATATTTTCTGACTCATCGCTGCCAGACAGGCAGTTCAACACATCAGTACTATCATCAGTGGTGTAGTGGTACCCGGAGAAGTGGGTATACTGTAATCAGGGGCGTAGTGGTACCCGGAGAAGTGGGTATACTGTAATCAGGGGCGTAGCGGTACCCGGAGAAGTGGGTATACTGTAATCAGGGGCGTAGTGGTACCCGGAGAAGTGGGTATACTGTAATCAGGGGCGTAGTGGTACCCGGAGAAGTGGGTATACTGTAATCAGGGGCGTAGTGGTACCCGGAGAAGTGGGTATACTGTAATCAGGGGCGTAGTGGTACCCAGAGAAGTGGGTATACTGTAATCAGGGGCGTAGTGGTACCCGGAGAAGTGGGTATACTGTAATCAGGGGCGTAGTGGTACCCGGAGAAGTGGGTATACTGTAATCAGGGGCGTAGTGGTACCCGGAGAAGTGGGTATACTGTAATCAGGGGCGTAGTGGTACCCGGAGAAGTGGGTATACTGTAATCAGGGGCGTAGTGGTACCCGGAGAAGTGGGTATACTGTAATCAGGGGCGTAGTGGTACCCGGAGAAGTGGGTATACTGTAATCAGGGGCGTAGTGGTACCCGGAGAAGTGGGTATACTGTAATCAGGGGCGTAGTGGTACCCGGAGAAGTGGGTATACTGTAATCAGGGGCGTAGTGGTACCCGGAGAAGTGGGTATACTGTAATCAGGGGCGTAGTGGTACCCAGAGAAGTGGGTATACTGTAATCAGGGGCGTAGTGGTACCCGGAGAAGTGGGTATACTGTAATCAGGGGCGTAGTGGTACCCGGAGAAGTGGGTATACTGTAATCAGGGGTGTAGAATCAGAGAAGCAGAGAAACAGAATACAGGCATAGAGGACACAAACACATTTGTTAATAGTTGTTGTACTTTCGTTAAGATGTAGAAAATTTCAAGGAGGCTCTGGGTGTACGCAGATTAGCTTATACCATGAGGTTTTATTAACAACTTTCAGATACGTTACATCAGTGCTCACTCTTCAGCGGCAGCATACACAACTGAACTTTCTAGAGCATAAACATTGCTAACAAATGCTATAGCCAATAAGAACAAACAATGCAATATTTCTGGAATGTGATTGGTTCTTAGCAGAACGTAAGAATACTACAATAGTGAAGTAAGAAAATTTACTTAAACTCCAATAGAGAATACTACAGACCAGGTATTCCTAAACAGTTCAAAGATTCTACCAAAAACAGTCAAACGTATGCATGAGTGTGGGTGAGAAAGTAAGCATGTGATTGAGTGAGTGTGTGTGAGAGAGGGAGTGTATTGAATGAGAGTGTGTGTGAGAGAGGGAGTGTATTGAATGAGAGTGTGTGTGAGAGAGGGAGTGTATTGAATGAGAGTGTCCTGTGGACTACATTGCAGAGTTCTTTTTAGCTACTGATGCCTTTAAGCACAACACATTTTTTGAAAGGTGTGGCATTTAGATGCCGTTGATGGGGCCGGTTGATCAGTCCAGCAAAGGAAAATAAACGCTCTACTAGATCTGAGGATGGGTTGATTGTGTTAAACCTCCAAAAGGTGCTTGATTAGGGGATACTGCTCCAAAGATGGATTAGGGGATACTGCTCCAAAGATGCCAAGTACACGTTTCTCACCTTGACCTTCTTCTTCAGGTATGGATGTCTTTTTTGTTCTGATCTCAACAAGTCTGGGCAATTTGCTGAGTAGGCACCAATCAGAGGCAGCATTTTTATGATGTCATCATTTACACTTTTCACAAACCATTTTACAGTATTTTTAAGCTACAAAATATGATAAATTTTCATTACATATTCAATACAATTCTATTTTGTATTTGAAATACACATTTGAAATACATGCATCATAAATACTGCCCATCCCTGTCTAACACCATGTAGATGCATTGGAAACCAAGTCTCAGAACTACCCTAACCTACCCAGTTTCATGCATCCTAACCAGAGGTGTTTGGACTTTATAGTACATTTTTCACTTACTTTACTGACTATAGGTCTGGCCAGTCATTGGTGTCTATAAAGAACAAAAAACATTCAGTAAATTATAGTGAAATTGCAAATAAGATGACCAGTTTACACCACAATATTGCAATATTGTATTAAAATAGCAAGCTGTGTATTGTATGAACCACTCTTGGCCATATGAAAGCTGAAAGGTTTTAAATAAGAAATCTAGCTAACTGGCTACCAGTCCTGATGTCAGCTTCCCTACCCGCATTTTCCAATTTTTACTAGCTACCATTTCCAAAACTCAAAAACTGCCAGTAAGGTTAGGTAAAAAACGTTAGCTAGCTAAGGCAGTTAATGAGAGACTACTGCCAAACCGCAACATTGACAAATGGATTTAAGGCAAAAATACGTAATTTACTGATATACTTTACGGCAGTCTGTACCAATGGAGGTACCATGTCCTGCATGGAGGATCCAGTTGGTTTCAAAATCTTTTAAAATCTGGAAGTGCACCAACAGAGCTCAGTTTTGTCTGCTGCTCGACTACATTTATTTGGTTGGACAAATGACAAAGTTGTTTTATGAGATTGTTTCATAATGTACTTCGGAAGTAACATTAAGCCTATGCAAATGTAATTATGCCTCGTGGAAAAATGGACAGAACAGACAAACGGACAGAATATTCTGGCAGGCAAAAATATTTGAGTGAAGTAACAAGAGGTTCTAAATAACCAGCCAATCAGAGCTATTAAATACATCAGTCTCGGGCACATTATTTATTGGTTGTTTTTAAAATGTTGCCTTTGTAATAATTATGCGACTGGCTTTTGTATGCTACTTTTTCGCATGCTTTATCTACCACAAACATAATTTATATTGCATATACATTCTCTGTACTACATTCATAAGAAGTCAGTATACGCTATGCCCCCTGACAAAAAAGTGTGTAGAAAGCGTATGCATATACCCTCCACTAAACCACTGGTGAGAAGTGAGTGTACGCAATGGCACAAAAAAGTGGGTATATGGTGTATACCTGCGTTTACCCTTCACTACACCACTGACTATAGTACTAGGTTCATTTTACAATTAAACATATGCTTATTTTTCTCCTCAATATCAATTAACAAAATTCAACATGGCTGCCCAGTCCTGTTCCTGGAGATTCTCTCCAAACCAAACCCAGTTTTAATGAACCAGATTTTTTCATCCAGCAATTAGAACGTTTGGAAAGAACCTGCATTATGGTAGCTTTCAGTGTAGACACAATAGTTTAACCGTAGATTTAAATAAATAGTTACTAAAAACCACACTCACCAGGCTCTTGATATAGAATAAAAATAAGTAAATGAACAATAAAGGTTATTGTTTTCACCCACAGTCAGTATTTCAGCCAGTTAAGTCCAGTGACATTGCTGGTGGTGTCTAATGCTCTTATATCGCGTGGGTCCAAATACATATATGAAGCCGCTGTTCTAAACGTTGGTCTTGACTGCACTGGCTGCATCTTCATGTAGGTGATCAAAATGTTTCTTGTTTCAAATGCTGGGCCTCAGGTGTCTCCAGTCTCTACCATGCCGTTCATGTACACGCTGGATGCGCTCGCTGTGTGTTTTCTCTTTCCTGGGAAAACATAGGCAGAAGTAATGACATGTACTGTTATTCGGCAGGCCAGGGTGGGACCAACCAGATCCGAAAAACCAAATGCAGCCATGAAGCAAGTAATGAAGGCAGTGGATCAGAATTTGATTACCTGAATAAGTGGACCAGTTTTTGGTATATTTTCTCAGATATACATTCTTAGATCCACAATGTCTCCTTAAATAATGTTTTGGAACATAACCCTGCCATGTCAAAAATCAGTTGAACACTATAACTTACTAGGGCTAATCAAGTGAAACTGATAGTTGGATTTGGGTTTTGATTCCTACAGGGGGCCTGTACAAAACGGATGGGGAAAAAAAGATGAAAATATATGCACTGACTGTGTCACTGTGGAGTGCCTGCTAAATCACTTCAATGTAATGTAATTAAAGCGTACGGCTCCTTGAGGTGAAGGGCTTGTGAAGGGTGCGGTGCTGCACCCACATTTAGTTAACGTCTATCGTGCCAAAAGACCATGGTTCAGCTATGTGCTGAATAAACTAGTAACTAGCTAGCATGATAAGTACATGGGTCGCACATTTGCTTTCTTACATTATTAGCAAGATTCATGAGACGGGCGGCTAAATTAGCTTGTTGGCTAATGACAATATTAACATCTGTAAAAATGGCGACACAATGATAGCAATGTTGTAACCTATTAAATAATACTTTGAGAATGTAATAGTATTCCCAAGCCACGACAGTTTACAAGAAGACAAAACATGGATCACATTACTGTAGTTGAGCGACATTAAGACTAGCCCATGGCTAACTGTTTAACATACATTGTGCCTTGTCTGTACTGTAGAAACATAATTTTTTCAATTGTATTCCTTAAATAATTTTTTGTATATATATATATATATACATATATATATATATATATATACACTCACCTAAAGGATTATTAGGAACACCTGTTCAGTTTCTCATTAATGCAATTATCTAATCAACCAATCACATGGCAGTTGCTTCAATGCATTTAGGGGTGGGGTCCTAGTCAAGACAATCTCCTGAACTCCAAACTGAATGTCAGAATGGGAAAGAAAGTTGATTTAAGCAATTTTGAGCGTGGCATGGTTGTTGGTGCCAGACGGGCCGGTCTGAGTATTTCACAATCTGCTCAGTTACTGGGATTTTCACGCACAACCATTTCTAGGGTTTACAAAGAATGGTGTGAAAAGGGAAAAACATCCAGTATGCGGCAGTCCTGTGGGCGAAAATGCCTGGTTGATGCTAGAGGTCAGAGGAGAATGGGCCGACTGATTCAAGCTGATAGAAGAGCAACTTTGACTGAAATAACCACTTGTTACAACCGAGGTATGCAGCAAAGCATTTGTGAAGCCACAACACGCACAACCTTGAGGCGGATGGGCTACAACAGCAGAAGGCTACAATTTGCACGAGCTCACCAAAATTGGACAGTTGAAGACTGGAAGAATGTTGCCTGGTCTGATGAGTCTCGATTTCTGTTGAGACATTCAGATGGTCAGAATTTGGCGTAAACAGAATGAGAACATGGATCCATCATGCCTTGTTACCATTGTGCAGGCTGGTGGTGGTGGTGTAATGGTGTGGGGGATGTTTTCTTGGCACACTTTAGGCCCCTTAGTGCCAATTGGGCATAGTTTAAATGCCACGGCCTACCTGAGCATTGTTTCTGACCATGTCCATCCCTTTATGACCACCATGTACCCATCCTCTGATGGCTACTTCCAGCAGGATAATGCACCATGTCACAAAGCTCGAATCATTTCAAATTGGTTTCTTGAACATGACAATGAGTTCACTGTACTGAAATGGCCCCCACAGTCACCAGATCTCAACCCAATAGAGCATCTTTGGGATGTGGTGGAACGGGAGCTTCGTGCCCTGGATGTGCATCCCACAAATCTCCATCAACTGCAAGATGCTATCCTATCAATATGGGCCAACATTTCTAAATAATGCTTTCAGCACCTTGTTGAATCAATGCCACGTAGAATTAAGGCAGTTCTGAAGGCGAAAGGGGGTCAAACACAGTATTAGTATGGTGTTCCTAATAATCCTCTAGGTGAGTGTATATAATGGTGCCAGTGCAGAGAAAAGCAGTACATAATATGTTTGCAACAGTTTGACAACATTGTGTGAGAACAATCATTGAGTTTACGACCTGCTTGGATCTTAGCCAGTACCAGCTATCGAGCAAAGCGATTTCATGTCAACAGGCTCTAGTTTTGGGTTGCCACGCCGGGGGAACCCTTCCAGTTCTGCTCTGGGAATGATCTTGTGTGAAGGAAACCATGTGTAAAGTTTCAAACCAAAACCTATTTGTAATGGGAGTTTAATAATGTAGAAGTGGCAGCCTATCAGATTAGAAGCATGGATTCTTGAATGTGTGGCTTTGGCATGTTTTTATTTGACTACTGTTGATTTACTGTAAATGTCATTACTTTATGCCATGTAAAATTTGTGAAACTGAAAGTAAAATTTAATTATTTTTTAAAATATACTAATCATAATATTCACTTTGTTGATGAAATATGGTTGTAAAGTGGTAACTATCCTAAGTATTTGAAGAGTCTTTTGAACCCATGTTTCTTTAAGCCTTATTTGAGTTAAACGTTAACATCTGATGACAATAGATAAAAAGAACTGGAACAACATTTACACTAATGGTTTGCCAAAAAATATCTATCTTAAAACCACATCCTTACTTCTGCTACAGAGAACCTAACAAGGTTCCTCTAAGAACCTCTGCTGACCCTCATGCCCTAACCCAACCTTGAGGAACTCCCCGGGATGAGTTCAGCGAGTCACAACCGGTAGCGTAAAGACACACGCCACCCAGGCACCACGCCCACTGAGGCGACGCGGCTCGTAAAAACAAGCGGCGACGGACTGATTGATCCCACAGTGAAAATGGACAATATTCCCCTCGCATCGATATCAATAAAACCTCTCAGGCTTGAGGCTTCGCAGGACTCTTTTTGTTTCTCTACTGAGGGAGAGAAGCGGGAAAAAAAATCCATAGACAATTGATGGTGTCTGGGAGAAAAGCTCTATTGGAGTATATCAAATCAGGCTATCGAATGGGGGAAAGTTTGCCCTGTAAATTAGACTGTTTGCTCCAAGTTCAGTGATAAAGAGAACAGCATAAAAAGGCCTTTTTTAAACCGTGGTCA